>NC_081552.1:244733421-244945921 GCF_963082655.1 Stomoxys calcitrans | reverse complement strand
TATGGGACTCAAATGAAAAGTATCAGGCAGCAGATTACAAATATGGCATGCAAAATTAGGACCAAGTAATGGGAGGTCGCCTCACCCCCAAATACCCCCAAATGGGCATATCAGCCGACCATGACTATATAGGATTCAAATGAAAGATATTTGGGGGTCCGTACGAAATGCCGCAGTGGGACATCTTTTTGGGGAGAATTTTTTACATGACCATGGATGGTATGGTACCACGCAAATTTCGCCAGCATTAAGAGGGGATAACCACCGCTTTGAATTTTGTCCGAAGTTCCGTCAGGATTCGAATGCAGGCGTTCAGCGTCATAGGTGGATCATAGGTCGATTGTTTGGGGAATCCATGGTGGTGGGTACCCAAGATTCGGTTTGTAACTTATCACGCCTTTACTTGTTTTTATGGCCACCACCATGGGATAAGGGCTATACTCATTTTGTGCGTTCCGTTTGCAACACATCGAAATATCCATTTCTGACCCTACAAGTGTATTTACTTCGTATCGTCGAAAAATTGTAAGGCAATATAACGATGTCCGTGTGTCCGTCAGTTGTAATCACACTACAGTCTTAAAAAATCGAGATATTGAGTTGAAATTTTGCACGGAATCGTATTTCTTCTATACGCAGGTGAAGTTCTTTAATGGGTCAGATAGGACTATATTTGGATATAACTGGCATATAGACCAATATGTTGACTTTGGGTCTTAAGCCCATACAAGTAAAAGCAGGATAAGTTCGGCCGGGCTACAACATGGGAGCTATATCTGGTTATAGACTGATTTGGACCGCACTTGGTACAGTTATTGAGTGTCATGCAATATTTCAGCCAAATCGGATGAAAATTCAGGCTTTAAGGGGCTCAAGAAGTCAAATCAAATTCTCGGGACCCAAATCAAATATGATCCAGACCAGCCCTCCTTTGTATATTACTATGGATGTGGTTGTGGAGTTATTATAAATTATCCATGCTGGTGGGTATCCGAACTTTTCACGTTTTTACTTTTCAAATATTGATTAAAATTTTTAATAAATAAATTTATGAAAAAAAAACCTGGATTTTCACATGACAATTTAATTTTTATTTCTTTGCATCTGCAGGTGGCTGTAAGAGATATCTTCATGCTAAACTTGTTTTGGACTACCATAATCCACACCCAAGTTTCTGCACAGTAGCCGTCGCGTTCAAAAGACATTTCAAGATTCCATCGGCATATCAATCACCAACGTAGCCCCATAGAGCCAAAGAAATGCAGCAACCACACAGAGCCAAGCTGGCGGCGGCAATTTGGTTTTAACTCCAACTGGAACTCAGTATCATTTCGATTTCCATGTAATCTGATCTCATGCTATGGCAATGGCAAATTTTCTCACATTAGCAATGTGAACAACAACAACAACAACAAAACAGAGATAAAGTCATTCAATATTCCACAAGCCCACAGTTTTGATTGATAAATTTCAAAGTCGGCGGCCAAGAAACAAGAAATCAAAAACAAAAAAAAATTGTAATAACAAATGAGTCCGAGAGAAAAAAGAAATATGAATTCGATATCACAAAGACTATTTTCATTAATACAAAAATTACCACAAAACGATAAGACTTCGTCGTATCAGGGAAAATATCAACGCATTTCGTGCGAACCTGCAGTGTCGTAATAAACAAACATCCGCAATAAAAAAACTTCAGCATGTATGAAATGAAACTTGAACTGAATTGCTAAAAGTTGCAAAAAAAAAGTGACAAACGTGTATCCCCAATCCCACAAAGGCAAGTTAAGTGTAAAGGCGAAACTAAAAACAAAAAATGAAAGAAAAAACGAAGAGTTTGTGTGAAAATTAAAAATTAATCAAACACTACACCATGACAAAGGGTAATATGCCAAATTGTGAGAAGTTTGCAACTCCGAACGGGACACTTAGGTCCGTTGTCAGTCAAATAGCTTTAATTTAACTTCAAAGTTGTACAGATCGGCTAGTTTCTGGTGGTTGTTAGGGGGGTGGGGAGTTTGAATGATGTTTCAGATCAGTAGAACAGATCCCCAAAAAAAGTTTATAAAGTTATTTTTTCCCGATATATCAGAGATGGGAGGACCGATTCGACAGATTTTTCTTTTACACTACAGATACCACAAAAACAAGTAAAAAGGCGTTAAGTTCGGCCGGTCAGTACTTTGGATAACCACCACCTCGGGTATATATGTATCCATAATTTATGCCCCCATAGCAGCCATATCGAAATATGGTCCGACTTGGCCCAAATTCGGCACGAATATTGAATGATCTAATAAATACAAGTCATTGTTCAATCTTGTAAAACAAAATATTGGTATTTTTTCGTAGCTATATCCAAATATGAACCTATCTGATCCATAAGAAACGGATGTCGAAAAGCCTAACATTAGTCATGGTGTCAAATTTCAGCGAAATCGGACAACAAATGTGCCTTTTATGGGGCCAAGACTTAAAATCGAGAGATCGGTAGGTATGGCAGCCATATCCGTATCTGAACCGATCTGGGCCAAATTGAAGAAGGATGTTGAAGGGCATACACACATACAACTCACTGTTAAAAATTTCGGCGAAATCGGACAATAAATGTGCCTTTTATGCGCCCAAGACCTTGAGTCGAGAGATCTATATGGCAGTTATATCGAAATCTGGACCGATCTGAGCCAAATAGCAGAAAAGTGTCAAGGGGCATAACACAACTCACTGTTCCAAATTTCGGCGAAATCGAACAATAAATGCGCCTTTTATGGGCCCATAACCTTCAGTCGAGAGATCGATCTATATGGCAGCTATATCTAAATCTGGACCGATCTGAGCCAAATTGAAGAGTAATGTTGAAAGCCTTAACAAAACTCTCTGCCCCAAATTTCGGCGAAATCGGACAATAAATGCGGCCTTTATGAGCCCAAACCTTAAATCGAGAGATCGGTCTATAAGGCAGCTATATCCAAATCTAAACCGATCTGAGCCAAAGTGCAGAAAGTTGTCGAAGAGCCAAACACAACTCACTGTTCCAAAATTTCGGCGAAATCGGACAATAAATGCGCTATTTATGGGCCTATGACCCTAAATCGGCGTATCGGTCTATATGGCAGCTATATCCAACTCTGAACCGATTTCAGCCAATGTGAAGAAGGATGTTAAAGGGAAAACACACACAACCCACTGTCCAAAATTTCGGCGAAATCGGACACTAAATGCACCTTTTATGGGCCCAAAACCTTGAGTCGAGAGATCGGTCTATATGGCAGCTATATCCATATCTGGACCCATCTGAGCCAAATTGAAAAATAATGTTGAAGGCCCCAAACCTGCTTATGGACAAACAAGTAAAAAGCGTTAAGTTCGTCCGGGCCAAACTTTGGATACCCACCACCTCGGGTATATATGTAAACCACCTTCCATCAAAATTCGGTGAAAATTTCATACCTTATACTCATATACCTCATACCGATCTGAACTATATACGACACGGATGTTGAAAAGCCGAACATAAGTCACTGTGTCAAATTTCAGTGAAATCGGATTATAAATGCGCCTTTTATGGGGCCAAGACTTTAAATCGAGATATCGGTCTAATGTCGAAGAGCCTAACACTAAGCACTGTCCCAAATTTCGGAGAAATCCGACAATAAATGCCTCTTTTATGGGCCCTAAACCATAAATCCAGAGATCGGTCTATATGGCAGCTATATTCAAATCTGGACCGATCTGGGCAAAATTGAAGAAGGACGTCGAAGAGCCTAACCAAACTCACTGTCTCAAATTTCAGCGACATCGGACAATAAATGCGTCTTTTATGGCCCCAAAACCTAAAACCTAGATATCGGCCTATATGGCAGCTATATTCAAATCTGGACCGATCTGTGCGATATTGCAGAAGTATGTCAAGGGACTTAACTTAACTCACTGTTCCAAATTTCGGGGACATCGGGCAATAAATGAGCATTTTATGGGCCCAAAACCATAAATCAAGAAATCGGTCTATATGGCAGCTATATCCAAATTTGAACCGATCTGGACCAAATTGAAGAAATATGTCAAAGGGCCTAACACATCTCACTGTCCCAAATTTGAGCAAAATCGGATAATGAATGTGGCTATTATGGGCCTTACATCCAAAGCTATATCCAAATCTGGATCGATCTGAGCCAAATTAACGAAGGATGTCGATGGGCCTTACACAATTCACTGCCCCGAATTTCATCAAAATCGGATAATAAATGTGGCTTTTGTGGGCCTAAGACCCTAAACCGGAGGATCGGTCTATATGGCAGCTATATCCAAATCTGAACCGATCTGAGCCAAATTGGCAAAGGATGTCGAAGGGCCTAACACAACTCACTGTCCCAAATTTTAACAAAATCGGATAATAAATGTGGCTTTTATGGGCCTAAGACCCTAAATCGGCGGATCGGTCTATATGGGGGCTATATCAAGATATAGTCCGATATAGCCCATCTTCGAACTTAACCTGCTTATGAACAAAAAAAGAATCTATGCAAAATTTCAGCTCAATATCTCTATTTTTAAAGACTGTAGCGTGATTTAAACAGACAGACGGACAGACGGACGGACATGGCTAGATCGTCTTAGATTTTTACGCTGATCAAGAATATATATACTTTAAAGGGTCGGAAATGGATATTTCGATGTGTTGCAAACGGAATGACAAAATGAATATACCCCCATCCTTCGGTGGTGGGTATAAAAAAAAAACATGTGCAAAGTTTCAGCTCAATATCTCTATTTTTAAAGACTGTAACGTGATTTCAACAGGCAGACGGACAGACGGTCGAACATGTCTAGATCGTTTTAGATTTTTGCGCTGATCAAGAATATATATTTTTATAGGGTCGGAAATGGCAAAATGAATATACTCCCATCTTTCGGCGGTGGGTATAAAAATAAACCATTGCTTAGGGGAACGCATTACCATAAAACCCCCCGAAACGGCCGTATATGCCGATCTGTACAATTTGGCACTTGAATCAAAGATATTTGAGAGTAGAGTACGAATATTGAAAAAAAATAGGGGACCAGAGCAAAGCGTCCGCCCCTAGCTTAAAAACCCTCCGAAATGTGAAATATAACATTCTGTATAGTATGAGACTTAAAGGGCGGAATCTTTCCCTCAATTATTTGACATTTTATTCCTAAAATTTTGCTCTGTGGTTCTGTGGTTTTAACACTTCCGTAGGGTATACCACAATCGCCTTCATTTGACTTTTTCTCTTCTTTCAATGATTTCTTCTTCGCCTCACTTTCGAGCATGGCCACAAAGAAGCAACAATCATGGCTAAAGCGGAAAAAAACTTAAAACCTAATTGAAGCGAAAAGAAAAGAAAAAACAAACTTAATGAAACTCACGTTTCACTTTATGAATGATACCGAGCGAATAACTTCAACTATTTGCCCATGTTACAGTAGTAGTAGTGGGCCCAACAACAAGTATTATGGCTTCAATTGAGGTGTTTTTCTTAATAATTTCATGCTAAGCATTCGTTAACTTCGTCCCTGTTCTTCCATGGCAAAAACGTAAGCAAAAATATAATTTTAAGTAGGAGACTTTGTCTTCGTGACACTTGATCCTTGGGAACGAAAAACTTAGCTGATTTATGTTTATTTGAGGCGTTTTTTGTATGCGATATAGGCTAATCCAGTAGAGTTGAATGATAGGAAAAAAAACAGAAAAAAGGTAAAAGCGTGCTAAGTTCGTCCGGACCGAATCTTGGGAACCCCCCATCATGAGTTTTGCTAAAATGTGAGAGCTATATATGGTTATAGACCGATTTGATCATAACAGAACACTATATGCAAAATTGCAGCCAAATGGGACAAAAATCGTGGCTCACAAGTGCTCAAGAAGTCCAATCGGGAAATCGGTTTAAATGGAAGCTATATCATGGTCTTGACTGAACTGAACACTATATGCCAAATCGAATAAAATTTGTGGCTTCCATGGGCTCAAGAAGTAAAATCGGGAGATCGGTTTATATGGGAGCTACATCACGTTCTTGACTGATTTGGTGTTTTTTGTTATGACTTCCAATAACTGTACTAAGTAGGGTCTAAATCGGTCAAGAACCTGATATAGCTCTTATATAAACCGATCTCCCGATTTGACTTTTTGAGTCCTTACAAGAGTCGATTTTTATCCGATTTGGCTGAAATTTTGCATAAAGAGTTCTGTTATGACTCTCAACAACTGCGCCAAGTACGGTCCAATTAGGTCTAAACTAGATTCATTTGCTCGTAATAGCCTCGTCTTCTTGCGATCCTGATTTCCTTATAGAATTTTTGGCGTCCTACCGACTGATTCGCTGTTCCTCGACCACGCCCTCAACTCGGAATGCATCTTCCCGAAAGCTTTCGGGTTAAACAAGTTTATTGACGGCAGTCCTCCGGACTTCACTGCTAAATCGTCTGCTCTTTCATTTCTCCTTACTTCGCTATGACCCTACATCCAAACGATGCGGATCGTGCCATCGTCAGAGAAGGCGTTAGTTTTGGCCTCATGGCCAGTTTGCTATTTATAAAGATGTTCACACTGGAGGTCCTGGCGCTAACACCACACCACCTAACGGTTTTCGTGGTCGCCCGGATCTCCGCCTGCTGAATGTTATTTTGGCCAGGCAGTCGGATACAGATCTCAGTCTTTGGGTTCTCAATGTAAACCCCTAGACCAACTCTGTCCGCTTGCTTTGATCCATCCATGGAGCATTAATTGCCAGAGGGCAATACCAGAATTCCGTCAACTAAAGACCGCCCCGCTGGCTTATGTTATCTTAATGTTTAATGCTTAATGGTATCCACAACGTGGATAATGTTATGTACAACGTGGATAATGTTATCCATAATGTAGATAATATTATCCCCAACGTGGATAATGTTATCCAGAACGTAGATAATATTATCCAGAACGTGGATAATGTTATCCACAACGTGGATAATATAATCCACAATGTGGATAATGTTATTCACAACATGGAAAATGTTATTCACAACGTGGGTAATGTTATCCACAACGTGTATAATGTTATCCACAACGTGGATAATATTATTCAAATCGTGGATAATGTTATTCACAACGTGGATAATGTTATCCACAACGTGGATTATGTAATCCACAACATGGATAATGTTATCCAAATCGTGGATAATGTTATCCACAATGTGAATAATGTTGTCCACAACGTGGATAATGCTTTCCACAAAGCGGAAAATGTTATCCACAACGTGGATAATGTTAACCACAACGAGAATAATGTTATCCACATCATGGATAATGTTATCCACAACGAGAACAATCTAATCCACAACGTGGAAAATGTCATCCCCAACTTTGATAAAGTTATCCACAACGTGGATGATGTTATCCACAACATTGGAAATGTTATCCACATCGTGGATAATGTTATCCACAATGTAGATAATATTATCCCCAACGTGGATAATGTTATCCAGAACGTAGATAATATTATCCAGAACGTGGATAATGTTAACCACAATGAAAATAATATAATCCACAACGTGGATAATGTTATTTACAACATGAAAAATGCTATTCACAATGTGGATAATGTTATCCAAATCGCAAATAATTTTATCCACAACGTGGGTAATGTTATCCACAACGTTGATATTGTTATCCACAACGTTGATAATGTTATCCACAACGTGGATAATGTTATCCACTACATGGTTTATGTTAACAAAAACGTGGATTATGTTATTCACAACGTGGATAATGTTATCCAAATCGTGGGTAATGTTATTCACAACGTTGATATTGTTTTCCACAACATTGATAATGTAATCCACAACGTGGATAATGTTATCTACAACGTGGATAATGTTATCCAAATCGTGGATAATGCTATCCAAAACGTGGGTAATGTTTTCCAAAACGTTGATATTGTTATCCACAATGTGGATTATGTTATCCACAACGTAGATGATGTTATCCACAACGTGGATAATGCTATCCACAATGTTGATAATGTAATCCACAACGTGGATAATGTTATCTACAACGTGGATAATGTTATCTACAACGTGGATAATGTTATCCACTACATGATTTATGTTATCCGAAACATAGATTATGTTATTCGCAACATGGATAATGTTATCCAAATCGTGGATAATGTTCCCCACAACGTGAATAATGTTATCCACAACGTGGATAATGTCATCCACAACGTTGATAAAGTTATCCACAACGTGGATAATGTTTTCCACAACGTAGATAATATTATCCAACACGTGGATGATGTTATCCACAACATGAAAAATGTTATCCACAACGTGGATAAAGTAATCCACAACATGGAAAATGTTATCCGCAACGTGAATAATGTTATCCATAACATGGATGATGCTATCCACAACGTGGATAATGTTATCTACAACGTAGATAATATTGTCTACAACGAGGATTATGTTATCTACAACGTGGATATAACATTATATTGCGCACTCTAGACGCTCATAACATTATCCACGGAGTGAACATTGTTATCCACAACTTGTGTGGCACTAGCCTACTTTGTTTTAAGGTTGTATGCGTAACAGACAATTGCTTTGGCCAAGGTGGCTCTTCAGTGCCAAATTTTGCCAAGACGTTGGAAGATTTCCTACGTCAATGCCCAGCTTTCGCGGCTTACAGACTCCGGCTTTAGTTAAGAATAAGATACCTGCACATGAACAAACAAAGGGCCATCGAATGGAAAACGATGAGGGATTTCATGAGTATTACGAAATTCCTCTTATAGATCTCTTCGGACAGTTTAGCGTGCCCTCTAATGATGCTGCACGCCTGAGTTCAAACACCAGGGAGAATATCAGAAAAAAATAGCCAGCCATAGGAGGGGGCTGGGGACAATTCGAAGATAATCAGCCTTGTAAAACGTTTCTACAAAGTAAAGGCCACCGTAGCACAGAGGTTAGCATGTGCGCCTATGACGCTGAACGCCTGGGTTCAAATCCTGGCGAGACTATCAGAAAAAACATTTTTCAGCGGTAGTTTTCGCCTCTTGCTGCTGGCAACATTTGTGAGCTACTATGCCATGTAAAAACTTCTCTCCAAAGAGGTGTAGCACTGCGGCACGCCGTTCGGACTCGGTTATAAAATGGAGGCCCCTTATCATTGAGTTCAAACTTGAATTGGACTGCACTCATTTATATGTTAGAAGTTTGCCTCTGTTCCTTAGTGGAATGTTCATGAGCAAAATTTTCAAAAAATTGCAATTTTACTAAGTGGTGTAGCTATGCGGAATGCCGCTCCGACTCGGCTGTTACAAGGAGGTCTCTTATTACTGAGGTTGAATATGGTATCGAACAGCACTGGATTTTTCATGAGGAGTGAAGCCATTTGCATTTGCTATTGCACCTTATCACCATTCTGTGGTTGCCCGACCACATGAGAGCCGTCCGACCCTCGAAATAACTATTGATTCCTTGTCCTTAATGTCGCAGCCGGTACTCAGTGGCCCAAATTGGAAGTGTAATGATTATACTGATCCTGTGCTTAATGAAAACGTCAATAATTACCAAATGAATGTTGTTCATCCTTTTGGAAACCAAAGATTTGCACTCATGTAACTTTTCTGCCTAACCTGTTGCCTTATATTAAAACTTCTTAATTTTCAGAACAAAAACAAAACTCACCATTTACATTTCATGTAATGCCATGACATAGAACAACATTTGAAAGCTGAAAGACTAAAGAATGAACATATTTTAGCTCATTTGTCATTCCCTTAAAGTACAAGTCATAAACTTAAAAATGTTTTGCTGCCAAAGAAATTCCTAAGAAAAAATATTTCCATTAAATGAAACGAAAAAGACGCTGATTTTTTCGAGAAAAAAAACGAGTTACATTCTATGAATGTCTGGTCTGAGGGCTCACCTCATTCATGTGATATCCATGCGACACCGCGGACAGACAGACGGACACTGAGGGACATGCACACACACACACACACTTTAGCTCCCTTAGAAAACATGAAGCCAAATGGACGGAACATTCTGTCCGTAAGTCCGTCCATGCGCGTTTTGTCTCAGCCCATTCTTAACCACCGGCGCGTCGCGTCGTGTCGCGTAGTATAGCGGCAGGGCCTCGTCGACGAGTACGTACCACATACATGTGATTCTTATCATGTAACATGAACTGCGTGTCTTTCATTATTTCAACTCAACTCGTTGTCGCACTTGAGGCACACATATGTAAAGAAGGAGGGTGGGATCCAGGGGGGTGCCCGCCACCAGATATGAGACGTATGTTTTGTCTTCTTTGCCAGAGTGCATTTTTTTTATGATTGTTTCCAGGCCTCTTTCAGTTGGTAAGGAATCCTATGTTCTTGGATTCTTCTTCGTTTGTTTTTAGGAGTGGGTCTTATGTTTTGTGTCTGACTGATGTTGTCAGGAATGTGTTCCAACGAAGTCCGGTAAACAAAAACTAAACGAAGGTGTTGTCTGAATGGATTTGATTTTCGAAAGTGTTCATTTTCACGTGTGAGAGTTTGAGTTCTTTTGCTTTTTCTTGAAAAGAGAAGCATGCATGACATCCATTTAAATGGGGATGCTTGCTTGTAGGATTTGTGTTATTGGAATCCCAAATAATTTGCATGTTTCGACATATTTTTTTTTTTTTTTTTTGGTTTTTAATATGGGCAAAGCAGAATTTTTGGAAATATGTATTTGTCTGTCAGGTTTGGTTTTTTGGGAGAAACTTGCATATATAGTAATTAAAAACCTGTCATGTTGTCATGTCTTCACCATGTCTTATGACAGTTTTCGGAAACATTTTGAGATGATTGTGTTGAGAAAGATAAGTATGTTCAAAGAAATGAGGTTCATGTAATTTAATAACAGTGCAACATATGACAGGAGTAAGCAAATCAAAATGATATGAAAATATAAAGGCGTTAAAGGCCGGGCCGAACTTTGGAGACCCATCCACCTTTCGTCAAAATTCGGTGGAAAAATGCATACCTTATGTCCCATAGCAGTTATATCGAAATAGGTTCCGCTTGAGACCAAATACAAAGTCATTGTTCAATTGTGTTTAACATAATATTGCACTTTTTAGTAGCTTTATCTAAAAATAAATCGATCAGAACCATATACAACAGGTATCTCGAAAAGCCTAACATAAGTCACTGTGCCAAATTTCAGTGAAATCGGATTATAAATGCTCCTTTTATGGGGCCAAGACTTTCAATCGAGATATCGGTCTATATGGCAGCTAAATCCAAGTCTGGACCGATTTGGGCCAAGTTGCAGAAAAATGTCGAAGACCCTAACACAACTTACTGTCCCAAATTTCGGCGACATCGGACAATAAATGCGCCTTTTAAGGGCTCAAAACCTTAAATCGAGAGATCGGTCTATATGGCAGCTATATGCAAATCTGGACCGATCTGAGCCGAATTGCAGAAGAATGTCCAGGGGCTTAACCTAACCCACTATCACAAGTTTCGGCGACATCGGACAATAAATGCGCCTATTATGGGCTCTGTGCCATACTGCAGAAATATGCCATATGCCACCTAACCCACTGTCCCAAATTTGGGCGAAATCGGACACTAAATGCGCCTTTTAAGGGCTCAAAACCTTAAATCGAGAGATCGGTCTATATGGCAGCTATATCCATATCTGGACCGATCTGGGCCAAATTGAAGAAAGATATCATGGGGCTTAACATAACTCACTTTCCAAAACTTCGGCGACGTCGGACAATAAATGCGCCTTTTAAGGGCTCAAACCCTTAAATCGACAGATTGGTCTATATGGCAGCTATATCCAAATCTGAACCGATCTATGCCATATTCCAGAAATATGTCGAGGGGCTTCACCTAATCCACTGTCTTGAATTTCGGCGACATCGGGCAATAAATGCGCCTTTTAAGGGCTCAAAACTTTAAATCGAGAGATCGGTCTATATGGCAGCTATATTCAAATCTGGACCGATCTGTGCCATATTGCAGAAGTATATCGAGGGGCTTAACTTAACTTACTGTCCCAAATTTCATCAAAATCGGGTAATAAATGTGGCTTTTATGGGCCTAAGACCCTAAATCGGAAAATCAGTCTATATGGCAGCTATATCCAAATCTGGACTGATCTGGGCCAAATTGGCGAAGGATGTCGAAGGGCCTAACGCAACGCAAGGTCCCAAATTTCAGCAAAATCTGATAATAAAAGTGGCTTTAATGGGCCTACGACCCAAAATCGGAGGATCGGTCTATATGGCAGCTATATCCAAATCTGTACTGATCTGGGTCAATTTGACGAAGAATATCAAAGGGCCTAACGCAACTCACTGTCCCAAATTTCAGCAAAATCTGATAATAAATGTGGCATTTATGGGCCTAAGACCCTAAATCGGCGGATCGGTCTATATGGGGACTATATCAAGATGTAGTCCGATATAGCCCATCTTCGAACTTAACCTGCTTATGGACAAAAAAAGAGTCTGTGCAAAGTTTCAGCTCAATATCTCTATTTCTAAAGACTGTAGCGTGATTTTAACAGACAGGCGGACGGACAGACATGGCTAGATCGTCTTAGATTTTTACGCTGATCAAGATTATATATACTTTATAGGGTCGGAAATGGATATTTCGATGTGTTGCAAACGGAATGACAAAATGATATACCCCCTCCTCCTTCGGTGGTGGGTATAAAAACTAATAAATAAATTTTTTAAACATTTTCTAAATTGTTTAAACTTTTAGTCACTACAACCTCAATATTTAAATCCGGATTTAACCATCCCTAAGATTATCATTGTTGTAGCTTGTAAGTCTCGACTCATATTACATAGAAATTCTTGGCTCTGATGCTCTAATTCACTTTTAATCATCTCTGTGTATTCTGCCGCCAAGGGCCCTTTCCAACAACAATTTCCATACATATTTATGACCTTGTTGCATAGGAACCCAGTCGGCCTAGTCAGTCAGGCAAGAGCTACAGAGCACAACAGGTAATAAATGTTCTGCCTTTTTGCTGCCTTTGTTGTAGTTGTTGCCGTTTCTATTTTACGACCATTACATCCTTAAGACACAAGAAAACACTTGGGGTCTTATGCTGTTCTTACTTAATGCAACTCGACAATGCAGGTGGTCGGCGGCATGGTCCATCGTTCGTTCACTCGCTTGCTCGATGCCTCATACGGTCACTGGCCATTCAATGGACAATTCTTCGTTGGGCATTCGTTGCTCATTTAACTGTGGTTCATCGTCTGGTGGTTAGGTTTTATTGGCTAAATGGTCTCTAGCCTTCGTATCCGTGTAAATGCAGAACGGCAACAGAAAGAGGCGTTCTTGCAAATGACCAATATTTGTCGCCACCACTTAAGTATTTGTTAATGTAAATTTAATTACAAATCTATTTATTTATGGCAGGTCGACGGTACAACCACTTGTCTCGCCGCTTCTCAGAGTGAGAGAATGAGAAGTGATTGTTGAACTGTCTGTTTTAGATGCCGTAAAAATGAGCAGAAAATTTCCATAATTACCGCTGTGCGAAAAAAGGGTTTCTGTGTGGCAAAATGATCAATTTAACGAGTTCATAAATTCCATTAACATCAGTTTGTACTGGTGTTTTGTGTTGCGAGAGGTCTATCTACCTTTTGGCATACTAAAGTGACAAATATTGCAGATTTGAGATCCGGAATGTAAGTTAAGAATGAGAATAAGGTAAAGCAACTTAAGACAGATAGTTTGGTTCCGATAATTGTGGATAACTTACTCCACGTTGTGGATAACTTACACCACGTTGTGGATAACTTAATCCACGTTATGGATACATTTATCCACGTTGTGGAAAACTTAACCCACGTTGTGGATAACTTACTCCACGTTGTGAAAAACTTTACTCTCATTGTGGATAACTTAATCCACGTTGTGGATAACTTAATCCATGTTGTGGATAACTTAATCCACGTTGTGGATAACTTAATCCACGTTGTGGATAACTTAATCCACGTTGTGGATAACTTAATCCACGTTGTGGATAACTTACTCCACATTTTGGATAACTTAATCCTCTTTGTGGATAACTTAATCCACGTTGTGGATAACTTAATCCACGTTGTGAAAAACTTTACTCTCATTGTGGATAACTTAATCCACGTTGTGGATAACTTAATCTACGTTGTGGATAACTTAATCCACGTTGTGGATAACTTAATCCATGTTGTGGATAACTTAATTCACGTTGTGGATAACTTAATCCACGTTGTGGATAACTTAATCCACGTTGTGGATAACTTACTCTACATTTTGGATAGCTTAATCCTCTTTGTGGATAACTTAATCCACGTTGTGGATAACTTAATCTACGTTGTGGATAACTTAATCCACGTTGTGGATAACTTAATCCATGTTGTGGATAACTTAATCCACGTTGTGAAAAACTTAATCCACATTGTGAAAAACTTTACACTCATTGTGGATAACTTAATCCACGTTGTGGATAACTTAATCCACGTTGTGGATAACTTAATCCACGTTGTGGATAACTTAATCTACGTTGTGGATAACTTACTCCACGTTTTGGATAACTTAATCCTCTTTGTGGATAACTTAATCCACGTTGTGGATAGCTTAATCCACGTTGTGGATAACTTAATCCACGTTGTGGATAACTTAATCTACGTTGTGGATAACTTAATCCACGTTGTGGATAACTTAATCCACGTTGTGGATAACTTAATCCACGTTGTGAAAAACTTTATCCATATTGTTGATAACTTTCTCCATGTTGTTGATAACTTAACCCACGTTTTGGATAAAGTAGGCCCTAACTTTACCCAAACGATGCGGATCCTACCATCCTCAGAGAAGACGTTAATCTCCTTATTACACTCCAAGACTGTTGGTGACCTTAAAGTCCTGGTTGTTATTGCTTTGGTGGTCAGCTAACAGTCCCAAAAGATGTTCATACTCGACGTCTTAGCGTTAACACCACACCACCTCACACATTCCATTACTGCCCGGTTATCCGCCTGCAAGACTGTATTATGATCAGGCATACGAAAACATATCCCGGTCCCTTGGTTCTCAATGTGGACCCTCAGTCCCGCTCTGTCCTCTAGATTTGATCCATTTGTGTAGCATGTTCTTCAAGATGGCAATACAACGGTTTCGTCAATCCAAGACTGTGCCGATGGCAACAGTGCCTCGCACTCGACTCCAAGGTTCATCTTAGGTATCCGATCGGAAACCTCTGCCCTTCCTTCCAGGTTTCCTATCGTCGCCTCGATTATACTAAGATAGTATGACCTGCTGCCATCAATTCTTCCATCGCCTTTAGTCTCTTAGCCGCAGTGCCTGCCTCACACTTAATCAGTATGTGTATAAGTCGTATAGAATAGTTACTAGTGTCCTAGAGCGCTTGGTCCTCATTGCTCCGCTTATACGAAGGTAACAAGTTCTCTCAATTTGCTGTATTATCCTTATGTTGCACTTTTTCTCCATCGCAGTCCACCAAACTATTGAGGCGTAAGTAAGTATTGGTGTTATCCAGCTTCTGTAGAGAGTTTATGCGAGGTGTGGATAACTTTATCCACGTTGTGGGTACCAATATCCACATTATGGAATTTTTGCAAATTTGCAAATTTTGCCCATGAACATTCCACAAAGGAACAGAGGCACATATCAATGAGTGCAGTCCGATTCAAGTTTAAGCTCAATGATAAGGGCCACCTAAACAACTAAAAAGGCATTAAGTTTGACCGGGCCGAACTTTGGATACCCACCACCTCGAGAATATAAGTAAGCCACCTTTCGTCATAATACGGTGAAAAATTCATAATGTATGCCCCAATATAGGTCTTTATGGTAGCTATATTCAAATATAGACCAATTTGAACCATATACGACACGGATATTGAAAAGCATACCAAAACTCACGGTCCCAAATTTCAGCGAAATAGAACAATAAATGCGCCTTTTATGGGCCCAAGAACTTAAATCGAGAGAACGGTCCATATGGCAGCTATATTAAAATCTAGACCGATCTGGGCCAAAGTCGAGAAGGATGTCGAAGGCCATAACACAACTCACTGTCCCGAATTTTGACGACTTCGGACAATGAATGCGCCTTTTATGGCCCCAAAACCTTAAATCTATAGATCGGTCTTTATGGCAGCTATATCCAAATCTGAACTGATCTGAGCCAAATTGCATTAATATGTGAAGGGGCCTAACACAACTTACTTACTGTCCCAAATTTCGGCGACATCGAACAATAAATGCTCCTTTTATGGCCCCAAAACCTTAAATCGAGAGATCGGTCTATAGGGCAGCTATATCCAAATCTGAACCGATATGGGCCAAATTGAAGAAAGATGTCGAAGGGTCTAATTCAACTTACTCCCCCAAACTTCGACGACATCGGACAATAAATGCGCCTTTTACGGGCCCAAAACCTGATCGTCTCGATGTTTTGAGTCGATCTAGCCATATGCATTCGTGCGTCTGTCGAAATCACGATAGCAGTCGAAAGCTAGCCGCTTGAAATTTTGCATAGATACCTTACATTGACGTAGGTCGTTGGGAATTGCAAATAGGCCATATTGGTTAGGATTTCCCGCCTTGACTTCTTGAGCCCCTGGAAGCCGCAATTTTCTGTTATGACTTTCAAGAATCTATAACCTGATATAGCTCATATGAACCGATCTCCCAATTTGACTTCTTGAACCTTTACAAGCCGCAATTTTTGGTCCGGTTTGGCTGAAATTTTGCACATAGTGTCCTAGTCAGTCTATAACCTGATGTAGCTCCCATATAAACCGATCTCGCGATTTGACTACTTAAGCCTTTACAAGCTGCAATTTGTGTTCGATTTGGCTGAAATTTTGCATGTAGTATTCTGTAATGACTTTCAAGAAATATATCCAGTACGGTCCAAATCGGTCTGTAACCCGATATAACTCCCATATAAACCGATCTCCCAATTTGACTTCGTGAGCCTTTTCAAGCCGCAATTTTTTTCCGATTTGGCTGACATTTTGCACGTAGTATTCTGTTATGACTTTCAACATCTATATCCGGTACGGTCCAAATCGGTCTGTAACCTGATATAGCTCCCACATAGACCGATCTCCCGATTTGACTTCTTGAACCCTTACAAGCCGCAATTTTTGTCCGATTTGGCTGAAATGCGGTGCATGCGGTGTTCTGTTATGACTTTCAACAACTGTGCCAAATACGGTCCAAATAAATCTATAACCTGATATAGCTCCCATGTGAACTGGTCTCTTGATCATCCTTGTTCGGTTCCTAGAAGCTTAAATTTTTGCTGGTTCGACAGAAATTGGGTGTGTAGAATAAAGTTACGCCCTTCAACTAAATTTGTATACATTTTTAGCAGAATCCATGTAGGTGGGTTTCCAAGCTTCGGCTCGGCCGAACTTAGCACACTTTCACTTGTTTTTCTACTGACCTTTACATCTGGCAAGGGCATTCAAATAACAATTCCCCTTAAACGGCTTTTTCTTAAAATTCTTATCATTTATCCGGCTAGACTAAAAGCCCTAATAAGAGAGACATAGCAAACCAAATTGCCTTGCCTACCTACTTTGTTCAGCTTATCCTGAATTGCATAAGGCAGACGCAGCCTGACGACAGACAGCTCTTGATGGCGCCATAATAATTGCAGCATTTCCTCATTTCCATGACATCAAGTTGTGAGGAAATGCATGATAGCCTTCCAAGAAATTAGCTGTAATGTGATCATTGTTCTATTCGGAACTACTTTGCATAAAACCAAATTGATTTGGGTTGGTGGAGGCGGTGGTGTTGGAGGGAGGTCCGCCAGATGATGGTTGACAAAGGCCAACAGAGTTTAGAGTTACATATGTCAATATGGTCTGTTCTATGCGTCACATTGGGCCTACCACATTTGGCCACTTTGGCAGCTTGCATAAGGGCAAAGCGGCTGCTTTTGAGTCAATGATACATTTTAAAGGTTTCGAGTATTTTGTTTTTCTTATTTTCTGAATTTGGTTTCAAAACTCCACGCATTGCTCATGTGTGAGACCGATTTGAAGTGGTTCAGTGTTACAGCTAATATTTATGAATGGAGAACAGAGCCCTCTGTTAAAAACACTCTTGGTGTTGGTTTCACACCACACTGATGTTGTTGTTGGTGGTGTATCTGGTGCAATAGCAGTTTTAAGTGCACTGCATATGTGTGACCAATTGCGGCCATAGTGTCATATGCAGGCGTTAAATTAGCTTAGATGATTGTCAGTGTATTGATTATGGGGATATGAGTTCATGTTGGTGGTGTCTGGTATGTTTTCTGTGGTATGTCTATGAGGTCTATTAAAGAAATTGTGTTACCCCCCCTAAGGGTTTACGATGGAAGTGTGATACAACAAAGTATAAAATAATAAATTTTAATTTTAGATTGCGTGTTTGTTTTAGGAGCAATAAAATGTTGCTTAATTATTATTAAATAACATTTATAAACAAATTATGAAAAAATGTCTAAGAGCCAAGGAAAAGGTAATTTAGAAAAACAAAAAGAGACGCATTTTCAGAAGCTATTAGGGAAGAAAAACTTAAAATTGGTTTGGTTAGTTGATTAAAAGCACGGCATGTTCGATATCTCCATCTTTTAATCGGTTACAAAAGAGCTATGGAAGTGGTCGATACATTTGCGATGTCTACAAAGAGGATGGTTTTCCAAGCTAAAAAAAAAATTAAATTTTTGAGCTTAAGATCGCACCATGCTCTGGTAGGCGATACTTCATTGATCTTCAATGAAAGACAAAGGCCCTTCCCTCCAAAAAAACCTATTAGCAAACATTTAGATAGGGCGGAACAGATCGAGACAATATGGGACTAAAATTTAAAGAGTATGAGAATAGAATACGAATGGGGGTCAGCTCTTTAGGCTGCGTCTAAATCTTTTAGTGGTTGCCTTTAAAACACCCCCAAAGTCAAATTTCTATCGATCCTGGGAGAAATTTGCAGGATTGGTTTTCACGGCCAGGGTCGTTTGGTGGTGAAGAATCGGGAAGACGATCACAGTTGTCTGGATGACCAGAGTCAGAAAGATGACCAAAGTCGAAAGACGGCAATAATCGGGTTGGCGATTAGAGGTAAGAAGACGGGAAAAAGCCAGAGTTGGGAAACAATCAGAGTCCAGAAGACGACTAGGAAGGAAAGACGACCGGAGTCGGGAATACGACAGCAGCAAGAAACGACCATAGCGGAAAGACGACTAGAGTTACGAAGGAGGCAAAAGTCAAGAAAACGACAACAATGGGAAGACCACCAAAGCGGAAAAACATATTCGGGAAGACGACATGAGTTGCGACTCGACGACGTCGAATACACGACTAGAGTCGAGTAGACGACCAGAGTCGAGTAGACGACCAGAGTCGAGTAAACGACCAGAGTCGAGTAGATGACCAGAGTCGAGTAGACAACCAGAGTTGACCATAGTCGGGAAGGTGACCAGAGTCGGGAAAGTGACCAGAGTCGGGAAGACGCCCAGAGTCCGGAAGACGACTAGAATCGGGAAGACGACTAGAGTCGGGAAGACGAATAGGGTCGGGAAGACGGCTAGAGTCAGGTAAATGACAAGAGCGGGAAGATGACCAGAGTCGGGAAAACGACCTAAGTCGGGAAAACTACCAGAGGCGGGAAGACGACTAGTCAGCAAAACGTCCAGAGATGGAAGACAACCAAAGTCGGAAAGAAGACCAGAGTCGGAAAAACGACCAGAGTCGGAAAGACGACCAGAGTCGGAAAGACGACCAGAGTCGGAAAGACGACCAGGGGCGGAAAGACGACCAGAGTCGGAAAGACGACCAGAGACGGAAAGACGACCAGAGTCGGAAAGACGACCAGAGTCGGAAAGACGACCAGAGTCGGAAAGACGACCAGAGTCGGAAAGACGACAGGTATCATATATACGACCAGAATCGGAAACACGGCTTGAGTTGGAAAAACAACCAGAGTCGAGTAGAGGACCAGAGTCGGCTTAACAACCAGAATCTTGTAGACGACCAGAGCAGAGAAGACTACAAAAGTCGAGAAGTCTACGACTAGAGGTTGTCAACTTGACGGCTAGAGTCAAATTGATAACCGAAAGCGAATAGATAACAACAGTTGTGTAGACGGCCAGAGTTGGAAAAACAAACGGAGTTTAGAAGACGACCAGAGTGGGAAAGACGACCAGAGTGGGAAAGACGACCAGAGTCGGAAAGACGACCAAAGTCGGAAAGATGACCAGAGTCGGAAAGACGACCAGGGGCGGAAAGACGACCAGGGGCGAAAAGACGACCAGAGTCGGAAAGGCGACCAGAGTCGGCAAGACGACCAGAGTCGGAAAGACGACCAGAGTCGGAAAGACGACCAGAGTCGGAAAGACGACCAGAGTCGGAAAGACGACCAGAGTCGGAAAGACGACCAGAGTCGGAAAGACGACCAGAGTCGGAAAAACGACCAGAGACGAAAAAACAACCAGAGTCGGAAAGAGGACCAGAGTCGGAAAGACGACCAGAGTCGGAAAGACGACCAGAGTCGGATAGACGACCAGAGTCGGAAAGACGACTAGAGTCGGAAAGACGACAGGTATCATATATACGACCAGAGGCGGGAACACGGTTTGAGTTGGAAAAACAACCAGTGTCGAGTAGAGGACCAGAGTCGGCTTAACAACTACAATAGAATCTTGTAGATGACCAGAGCAGAGAAGACGACAAAAGTCGAGAAGTCGACCATAGTTATGCAGACGACAACGGTTAGGCAGACGACCAGAGTCAAGTTGATAACCGAAAGCGAATAGATAACAACAGTTGGGTAGACGGCCAGAGTTGGAAAAACAAACAGCGTTTGGAAGACGACCAGAGTCGAGTAAACGACCAGATATGAATGGATGAATAGAGTTGGGAAGGCGACCAGAGTCGGTAAGACAATTAGAGTCGGGAATACAACTAGAGTCAGAAAAAGGCAAGAGCGGGAATATGACCATAGCGGTAGACGACCAGAGTCGGGAAGTGAACCAGAGGCGGGAAATGGACTAGAGTCGGAAAGACGGCTAGAGTAGGGAAGACAACTAGAGTCGGGAAAATTACCTAATTCGGGAAAACGACAAAAGTCGGGTCGATGACAAAAGTCGGGTCGACAACATAAGTCGGTTCGACGACCAGATTCGAAACAGAGTCGAGTAGACGACAGAGTCGAGTAAACGACAGAGTCGAACACAGACGACAGAGTCGAGTAGACGACAGAGTCGAGTAGACGACAGAGTCGAGTAGACGACAGAGTCGAGTAGACGACAGAGCCGAGTAGACGACAGAGTCGAGTAGACGACAGAATCGAGTAGACGACAGAGTCGAGTAGACGACAAAGTCGAGTAGACGACAGAATCGAGTAGACGACAGAATCGAGTAGACGACATAGTCGAGTAGACGACAGAGTCGAGTAGACGACAGAGTCGAGTAGACGACAGAGTCGATTAGACTACAGAGTCGAGTAGACGACAGAGTCGAGTAGACGACAGAGTCGAGTAGACGACAGAGTCGAGTAGACGACAGAGTCGAGTAGACGACAGAGTCGAGTAGACGACAGAGCCGAGTAGGCGACCATAGTCAAGTAGACGACCAGATAAGAATGGATGAACAGAGTCGGGAAGGTGACCAGAGTTGGGAAGACGACCAGAGTCGGAAAGACGACCAGTGTCGGGAAGACAGCTAGAGTCAGGAAAACGACAAGAGCGGAAAGACAACCATAGCTGAAAGACAAACAGAGTCGGGAAGTCGATCAGAGTGGGGAAGACGATCAAAGACGGGAACTCGATTAGAGTGGGGAAAATGACAAAAGTCGAGTAGATGGCCAGATTCGAATACACGACCAGATTCGTATAAACGACCAGAGTGGAGTACAGAGTCGAATAGACGGTCAGAGTCGAAGACAGCTAGAGTCAGGAAAACGACAAGAGCGGGAAGACAACCATAGCTGAAAGACAAACAGAGTCGGGAAGTCGATCAGAGTGGGGAAGACGATCAAAGACGGGATCTCGATTAGAGTGGGGAAAATGACAAAAGTCGAGTAGATGACCAGATTCGAATACACGACCAGATTCGTATAAACGACCAGAATGGAGTACAGAGTCGAATAGACGGTCAGAGTCGAATAGATGGTCAGAGTCGAATAGACGGTCAGAGTCGAATAGACGGTCCGAGTCGAATAGACGGTCAGAGTCGAATAGACGGTCAGAGTCGAATAGATGACCAGTGTCGGAAAGACGACCAGAATCGGAAGGCGCTATAGTCGGGAAAGCGACTAGAGTCGGGAAGACGATCAGAGTAGAATTAACCACCGGTGTCGTGAAGGCGACCGACAAGGCGGAAAACACGACTTGGGTTGGGAAAGCAACCACAGTCGAGTAATAACCAAGAGTTGATTTGACGACCCGAGTCGACTGGACGACCAGAGTCGAGTAGAGGACCAGAATCGGGAAGGCGACCAAAGTCGGAAAGACACCCAGAGTCGAGTAGACGATCAAAGGCGGGAAGACGACCAGAATCGGGCAAAAAACCAGAGTTGAAACACGCCAGAGTCTGAAAGACCACTAGAGTCGGCAACACGACTTAAGTTGGCAAAACAACCAGAGGCAAGTGGACGACCAGGGCCGAGTAGAAAATTGTAGACAATCAAAGTCAAGAAGCCGCCCATAGTTTAGCAGACGAAAAAAGTCGAGAAGTCGACCACAATTATGCGGACGACCAGCGTCAAGTTGATAACCGCATGCGAATAAATGACGACAGTCTGATAGTCGGTCTGAGTTGGGAAAAACAAGCAGAGAGAAGACAACCAGAGCTGGGAAGATGACCAAGTTGGCAAAACGACCACAGGTGAATAGACGAACAGAGACGAGAGACGACGACCGTAGTAGAGACCACGACCAGAGTCAATAGATAGATGGCCAGCGTATAGTAGACGGCATGATTTAAGTATACAACCATATATGAGTAGACGACGTGGAGTATATGTTAAGAATAAGAAGGCAAGACTAGAATCTAACGGAAGACCAGAATCGATTGGACCTGTAAAGGGTTGATCTGACGATTCTTAGATTCTGGTCGTCTACCAGACTCTAGTTGACTACTCGATTCTTTTCGCCCAATTGAATCTGGTCCTCTATTCGACTCTACAGGCCCACTCGATTCTTAACATATACTCCACTTCGTCGTCTACTCATATCTGGTTGTATACACAAATCTTGCCGTCTACTATACGCTGGCCATCTATCGACTCTGGTCGACGTGGTCTCGACTGTTGTCGTCTTGCCAACTTGGTCATCTGCCCAGCTCTGGTCGTCTTCTCTCTGTTTATTTGTCGTGGAAGGCCACCGGAAAAAAGTCATGAAATCTAATTTATACGAGTGATTAATGAAACTGCTCCTTATCCCCATTTGTTTAAGATATTTAAGACAATTAAAGTAAATGGAGGTCACCGTGGCGAGGAGGTTAGCATGTCCGCCTATGACGCTGAACGCCTGGGTTCAAATCCTGGCGAGACCATCATAAAATTTTCAGCGGTGGTTATCCTCTCCTTAATTTGGCTACATTTGTGTAAAAACTATGCCATGTAAAAACTTCACCTCAAAAGAGGTGTCGCACTGCAGCAGGCCGTTCGGACTCGGCCATAAAAAGGAGGTCCCTTATCATTGAGCTTAAACTTGAATCGGACTGCACTCATTGATATGTGAGAAGTTTGCCTCTGTTCCTTAATGGAATGTTCACAGGCAAATTTTGCAAAGTAAATTTCATCAACACCTTTAATGAGCCAATAAAAATTTGCCCAAACATTGCCACACACATTAGGCAAATGTTAAAAATCAGCCATGAAAATCCCTCAAAACAACAAATCATGCCAAAAAGCAAATAAACACCAAGAATACGAGTATCATAAGGCATCATCTACCATTTTTCCACTCCACTTCAATTCAGCGAAAGTGACATGCAGTGAAAAAAAAAAGAATCACAACACATTGCCAGCAAAAATGCGAAATAATGAACAACAAATGTCCAAATTACACAATCGGTTTTCATGGGGTGTTTTCCCATAGCATAAATGTCAAAATACTTAAACACGGCCAAATAATAGCGAAAATCCTAATGACTCCTTAACAGGATCCTTTGAACAAACAATGAGAGAAAACAGCCCTGCAAAGCATTAGGGCACTTCAGTGAGCAGCATGAAAAAAAATAGTCGAGCATCAATGAACGATGAAAACGAATAAATGCACATGCACACATGGCCTTAATAGGGACTCTTGTAAACGCATAGAACAAATGATCCTTGCAGAAGGCAAGGATAACAGCCGCCGCCTTGCACACGGTAAATGCAGCCATCATAAAACGCATATGGACAAAGCGTAGCATAGCGCACACATGGAAACCCCTCTTGTGACCCCGAAAATTATAACAGCCGCAACAGGGACGCTGATGACAGTGGCCAAGAGCAGCAGCCGCCGCTTTTATGGAAAACAAACACCACCATTTGGGGAGAACGCAGCTCAACACAACACAACACAACTAAAAAAAAGGTGAGTGTTGCAAAACCAGGTGAGGACTACAAGAACAACAAGACGGGAAGAAAGGTTTACAGTTGCCTTTGCTCGATTAGGGATTATTGGTACTCTATTACCGTGGATGAATGTTTGTTGTTGCAGTTGTCCTTGCAGTGGCAAGCATTTAGCATTGGGACATTTATGAAGATTATATGAAAATACGCACATTTGAAAGGCACACATGCGCTTTTTTCATACGCCCAGGATAACAACTGTATCACAACTGTGTTTAGCGATTAAGGACATGTGTGTTTGTAGCTCAGCTAAAGCAAACCAAGCCAAGCCAATTCAACGCTACCACTAGTGGTGACATATGCTGTAGCAAGCAATTAATTGCAGCTTGTTTTACCTTAGTCCATTATCTGTCTCTGTGGCGCTTCTAATGGGCTCCTAGGATCCTTAAAGGTGTGAATGACAATGAGGTTAAAGGACTGTCTCACCATAAACAAGTAATCAATTCATGAAAAATTAAGATAATGGATTGCTAAGATAATAAATCATAAATCCAATAACTGATGAAACACGAGCTTTCTCTGGGTGTTAGGATATGGCTACAGGTACAGCGAAATCTTATATATAACAAGTAAAAAGGCGTAAAGTTCGGCCGGGCCGAACTTTGAATGCCCACCACCTCGGGTATATATGTAAACAACCTTTCATCAAAATCCGGCGAACATTGTATACCCTATGTCCCATAGCAGTTATATCGAAATATAATCCGATTTGGATCAAATCCTAATAAGTACAAGAAGGATATCGAACGGCCTAACACAACTAACTGACCCACATTTCGGCGACATCGGACAATAAATCCGCTTTTTATAGCCCCAAAACCTAAAACCAAGAGATCGGTCTATATGGCAACTATATTCAAATCTGGACCGATCTGTGCCATATTAAAGAAGTATATCAAAGGGCTTAACTTTATTCGCTGTCCCAAGTTTCGGCGGAATCGGACAATAAATGCGCCTTTTATGGGCCCAGAACCTTAAATCGAGGAATTGGTCTAGTGACAGCTATATCCAAATCTGATCTGATCAGGACCAATTTGAAAAAAAGATGTCGAAGGGCCTAAGACAACACACTGTCCCAAATTTCATCAAAATCGGATAATAAATGCGGCTTTTATGGGCCTTAGACCCTTAATCGGAGGATCGGTCTATATGGCAGCTATATTTAAATCTGAACCGATCTGGGCCAAATGGACGAAGGATGTCGAAAGGCCTAACACAACTCATTGTCCCAAATTTCAGCAAAATCGAATAATAAATGCGGCTTTTATGGGCCTAAGACCGTAAATCGGAGGATCGGTATATATGGCAGCTATAACCAAATCTGGACCGATCTGGGCCAAGAAATATGCCTACATGAACAGAGAGAGGACAGAGTGGTAAAAATTAATCATCAGCATGTTTCTTTGGTATGACAACCTATCGGTCCTTTGAATAAAAAAAAAAATATAGGAAGGATCTAAAAGCAAAAAATTTGGTATCAAATTCTGGGGTGGGATGCCTAATAGAGCCGCCCTCCCCCAAAAGCCGACAAACGGATTTATAGACCAACCACTACAATATGGGACTCAAATTAAAGGTATTTGAGAGTAGAAAACGAATCTGGGGTTTTTAGTGGTGGGGTGACCCACCACTTAAATCGGACATATTTACCGATCATGGCAATATGGATCTTAAATGAAAGGTCTTTGGGAATAGAGCACGAAATTGACTTTCACTTTTGGGACCAAGTGTCTGGGGGTCCCCACACCGCAAGAACGACTTTTACAGATCATTGCAATGTGGGGTTTAAATAAGAGTTAATTGAGTGTAGAAAAATCCATAGGAAAATTGGAATACATTTTCAACTACAAATATGCAGAAATTTTCAAATTTAGAGTACTTCTCTCCAACATAGCATAATCGGGCGCAGCAGAGCGGGCCGGTCCCAGCCAGTCTTATTTATATAAAATTCAATTCGTGTTTTTTTCTTTGTCGGACTGAACCGATTACCATGAAATTTTCACAGATTGTGTAGGTTGGTCTGGAAGGAAACATAGGCTTTATAATGTTTTTGATATCGGGAGGGGGCGGACCCTCCCCCTTTCCCCAAAGAAAATACCCAAAAATAAATGTGAAGCCATCAGGACAATGTGGGATTCAAATGAAAGGTATTCAAGAGTAGAGTACGAATTTCGTAATAAAAGTTGGGTCTAAGTACCTGGGGGGTCCGCCCCGACCCCAAAACCCCTTAAAATAGGTTCATTTGACGATCATGACAATATGGGACTCAAATGAAAGGTATTCGGGAGTAGATAACGAATATGGCCAGGAAGAAGAAATATGCTTTATAATATATTGATATCGGAAGGGGGCGGACCCTTTCCGTTACCCCAAAAATACCACCCAAAATCACAAGTCAACCGATAAAGACAATATGGGTATCAAATGAAAGATATTGAAGAGTAGAATACGAATATGGTATTAAAAATTGTGTCCAAGTATCCAGGAAGTCAGGGCAAGAAAATGTCTAAAAACAGACAAATTGGTCGTCCATATCAATATGGGGCTTTAATGAAAGGTATTCGGGAGTACATTACGAATCTGGCATACAAAATCTGATCGAAGTGTAGTGGGTCACCCATGATTCATGGTCATCATGACTATATGAGACTCGGTTTGTTTGTTTGTACCGTAGAATCAAAAAAAAAGAAAACCTAGGTTAGATAATTTTTAGATATCGGATGGTGGCTGACCCTCCCCCTTACACCAGAAAAACGCCACCCAAAACCAAAAAAAAAAACTGATGGGCACAATATGGATATCAAATGAAAGGTATTGGAGACTAGAAATAAGATTTCATATTAAATTTTGGGTTCAAGTAACCAGCGGGCCGCCCCAACCCAAAAACACCTTTAAACAGAAATATTCGACGTTCCTATCAATAGGGGACTCAAATGGAAAGTATCCGGCAGTAGATTACAAATATGGCATACAAAATTAGGTCCAAGTAATGGGAGGTCGCTTCACCCCCAAATGGGCGTATCCGTCGACCATGGCTATATAAGATTCAAATGAAAGATATTTGGGAGTAGATTATGAAATATGACATTAACATTTGCATTCAAGTCAAGGTGGCTCTTTTCCTCCTAAAAATACGTCGAATAGATTAATTGACCCATTATGGCAATATGGGACTCAAATGTAAGGTATTTGAGAGTAGAAAACGCCCAAAATCACCCCTTGATCACCTGAACTTTATTTCCGACTATAGCAATATGGAGCTCAAATCAACGGAATTTGGGAGTAAAGAACGAATTTGATATCTTTTATCAGGACAAATTGCCAGTGGCCTCCCCAGCCCCAAAAAACACCCTCCCAACAGTTCATACTTACCGATCATGACAAAATGGGGTACAAAGTAAAGGTATTTGGGAGTGGACATTAATTTGATATCCATATTTGAATGAAAATATTTCCCCTAGAAAGCAGTTCTCATTACCCTAATTTCAAAAATACCATATCTCGGAGATTGGTAATGGGATTCGTTCGAAATTTCTTGCACTCTAACAATCACCAAAAAAAAAACTGGTTTCTATTGTTGGGGACGGGTGCCGCGGGGACAGCCCAAAACCCGCCAAATGGATATATAGACCAACCACGACTATAAAATGCCATGTTTTGGGGAGCCGCCCCACCCCAAAATACCTCCCTATTATATAAAAGCTATTTGGGGTGGAAATTTATTGATTTTCCGGAAATTTATATTCATTTTAGGGACAAAGACCCTGCGGTCCATCCCACCTTCAAAACAACTTATTTAACGGTCATGCCATTATGTTTCTCAAAGTAGAGCACGAATCTTATATTCACCTTGATGGCCAAGTGACCTACCCCCTTAACCCGAAATATTTACCAAGGACTCAAAAGAAAGGCATTTGGGAGTAGAGTAAAAATTTGCCCAGGAACCGAGCAGGGGCAAACTTTTCATACATCAATGAGCACTTTTCGATTCAAATTAAGTTTATCAACGATAAGGGGCCTTTTTAATAGCCGAGTCCGTACAGTGTGCCACAGTGAGACACCTCTTTAGGAGAATTTTTATATCCACCACCGAAGGATGGGGGTATATTCATTTTGTCATTCCGTTTGCAACACATCGAAATATCCATTTCCGACCCTATAAAGTATATATATTCTTGATCAGCGTAAAAATCTAAGACGATCTAGCCATGTCCATCCGTCTGTCTGTTGAAATCACGCTACAGTCTTTAAAAATAGAGATATTGAGCTGAAATTTTGCACAGACTCTTTTTTTGTCCATAAGCAGGTTAAGTTCGAAGATGGGCTATATCGGACTATATCTTGATATAGCCCCCATATAGACCGATCCGCCGATTTAGGGTCTTAGGCCCATAAAAGCCACATTTATTATCCGATTTTGTTGAAATTTAGGACAGTGAGTTGTGTTACGCCCTTCGACATCCTTTGTCAATTTGGCGCAGATCGGTCTAGATTTGGATATAGCTGCCATATAGACCGATCCTCCGATTTAGGGTCTAAGGCCCATAAAAGCCACATTTATGGTCTGATTTCGCTGAAATTTGGGACAGTAAGTTGTCTTAGGCCCTTTGACATGTTTCTTTAATTTGGTCCAGATCGGTTCAGATTTGGATATAGCTGCCATATAGACCGATCCTCCGGTTTAGGGTCTTAGGCCCACAAAAGCCACATTTATTATCCGATTTTGATGAAATTCGGGGCAGTGAATGGTGTAAGGCCCATCAACATCCTTCGTTAATTTGGCTCAGATCGGTCCAGATTTGGATATAGCTGCCATATAGATCGATCCTCCGATTTATGGTGTAAGGCCCATAATAGCCACATTCATTATCCGATTTTGCTGAAATTTGGGACAGTGAGATGTGTTAAGCCCTTTGACATATTTCTTCAATTTGGTCCAGATCGGTTCAAATTTGGATATAGCTGCCACATAGACCGATTTCTTGATTTATGGTTTTGGGCCCATAAAATGCTCATTTATTGCCCGATGTCCCCGAAATTTGGAACAGTGAGTTAAGTTAAGCCCCTTGACATACTTCTGCAATATCGCACAGATCGGTCCAGATTTGGATATAGCTGCCATATAGACCGATATCTAGGTTTTAGGTTTTGGGGCCATAAAAGACGCATTTATTGTCCGATGTCGCTGAAATTTGAGACAGTGAGTTTGGTTAGGCTCTTCGACGTCCTTCTTCAATTTTTATTGAAGAAGGACGTCGTCCAAATTTCATTTATTGTCCGATTTCGCCGAAATTTGGAACAGTGCTTAGTGTTAGGCTCTTCGACATGTTTATGCAAATCGGTCCAGATTTGGATATAGCTGCCATGTAGACCGATATCTCGATTTAAAGTCTTGGCCCCATAAAAGGCGCATTTATAATCCGATTTCACTGAAATTTGACACAGTGACTTATGATCGGCTTTTCGACATCCGTGTCGTATATAGTTCAGATTGGTATGAGGTATATGAGTAAAGGGTATGAAATTTTCACCGAATTTTGATGAAAGGTGGTTTACATATATACCCGAGATGGTGGGTATCCAAAGTTCGGCCAGGCCGAACTTAACTCCTTTTTACTTGTTTTATATGACCATGCATGGTATGGTACCTCGCAAATGTCGCCAGCATTATGGGGGGATAACCAGCGCTTTAAGTTTTGTCCGAATCTTCCGCCAGAATTCGAACGCAGGCGTTCAGCGTCATAGGCGGACATAGGCTACAGTAGCACGATATCCACATTCCGGGCGAAGTGTCCCCACCCTAAATAGATATTCGAGTGTTAAAGAAGGCGCAGCGGTATACATTTTTATCCCATATATGTATATGGCCATTTCTTGCAGTCGATATCAAACCAATTATAGCCATCTAATGCCATCTGTTGCAAATATGCACTCCATCGCCATTGCCAATTGCATGTCTTTGGCATATTTCAAGTAATTACCCCATCATCTCTCAAAGACAATTTATGCAGAAAAAAATCATTCCGCTGCAATTAAAGGAAACAGTCCAAATGACATTAGTCGCGGCAGCAGTTGGCTGGTTTTTCTCCCCAGCCCAAAACTATCTGCATATAATGATTGCCACATTGTGAAAATCTGGCCGAAAAAATTTATGGAAATTTTTGCCTCTGCATTTCTCAGGCAACTGTCAAACATATGTCAACATTATTGAGCAGCAACTGCTGCCGCCATCGTCAACGGCAATCACCAGCAATGCCAAAGTGTATTGAAAGCAATTTCGAAAATGCAAAGACAAAAATGAACATAAGAAATTATTGATGCTGTCGTCGTAGTCCGTTGTTGTTCAAAGTCCGGGAAGGGGTTTCCTTTCAAATGAAATGTTGTTGCTATTTTTCATTTTTTTAAGCGTAATGCAGCTGTTTACCAGTTGCTTGCCTCAATATCAGCAGAAGCGGCAGCTTTAACCACGAACGAGGTCTTCTAGCCCGGGCAGCGAACATTATTGATAACTTGGCGTCAACCGGATGATCAAGTGTAAATCTGTTATGCTGCCTTCCACATCTTCTGTGTGAAACAGGGGCAAGCAGCCCACTACGAGCCCACACCCCTCATTACAATTGGCTGCAATTGCATGGCCTCGAATGATAAGGCCGAAGACGATGGATGGATGACTCGCAGGCTGGCTATGAATGATCAACAAAACCCACACGTGCACTAACTGCACAGATCACAGTCGTACAATTTCCATTCCCTCATTTAACACTTGGAGCAATTAAAACCAAAGCAAACTTGTAAATGCAACTTCAATAAAAGCAGAAAAAAAGAAGAAGAACAACAACAACTGGCAATGCATCCATCGCATAAACGAAAGCACTGCCAATGACTTGGATATGCAGTGCAGCAATAGCGGCGCGTCACTTGCGACCAACTGGCAGCAGATAGTACAGTTTGGACACTTGGTCATTTATTGGCGACCATGGAGGGAAGCAGTCGTTCACGCAATCAATTGGCTTGGCGAGCGTCTTGACCAATGTTGTCGTTTGTTTGATGAAAAACAAATTTTTTGGCAAAATGTATAAAAACACGGTAAGGAAAGACAAAAATCGGGCGGGGCCGACTATATAATACCCTACCCCACCGAGTCCATGTACTATTGTATTTTCAATACATGGAACCTATGTTGAAATCTAGTCCGACTTTTACTTGGCATTCCTATTGAGATGAGATGACTACAGCCTTCATGAAAGAATGAAAGATATCCATGCAAGTGAAATCTGGACCGCATTTGATGACATTTTGTACACATATTGGGACATCAAATAAATACAACTTGTAAAGATCGGACCAAAATTGAGGCTACTACAGCCTTAAAAGGCCATATCGGCTGAAATATATATATGTGATAGTTATATATATCTGATCCAATTTTTATGAAATTTTGCACACGTAATGGAAGGTCAAATTAAACACCTCACGCTTCACCTCACGGACCAAACTTGGGGCTTCGTCAGCCTCAAAAGATAATGTCGGCTGAAAGATATATATGGGAGCTATATCTAAATCTGAACCGTTTTTCATGAAATTTTACACAGATATTGAGATGTCAAATAAAACATGACACGTAAAATTTTGTCAAGATTGGACAAAAACTGTGTCAAGAATGGCCATCAAAGGCCATATCGGATGAAAGATATGTATGGGAGCTAAATCTATTTATATAATCCGATGTTTATACCCTACACCACTACTTTGGTACAGCTATGTCCGTCGATTTAGCTATGTTCGTCTGTTAATTTGTGTACAAGCTACAGGTCGCAATTTTCATCCGATCGTCTTGAAATTTGGTATGGGCATGTTTTTCGGCCTAGAGACAAAGCCTATTGAAATTGGAAAAAATCGGTTCAGATTTGGATATAGCTCCCATATATAGGTTCATCTGACATTGCAGTAATCTTATATATAAAATTCAATTGGTGTTTGTTTGTCGGTTTGTTCCGTATAGACTCGAAAACGGCTGAAGCGATTACCTTGAAATGTTCACAGATTGTGTAGGTTGGTCTGGAAGGAAACATAGGCTATATAATTTTTTGATATCGGGAGGGGGTAGTACTTTTGGGGTAAGGGGAGGGTCCGCTCCCCCTTACCCCAAAAGTACTACCCAAAAATAAAAGGGGACCGATCGGGACAATATGGGATTCAAATGAAAGTTATTCAAGAGTAGAGTACGTATGTCATAATTAAATAGGGTCCATGTACCTGGGGGGCCGCCCCAGCCCCAAAACCCCTTAAAATAGGTATATTTGATGATCATGACAATATGGGACTCAAATGAAAGGTATTCGGGAGTAGATTACGAATATGGTTAGGAAGTAGGAATAGGCTTTATAATTTACTAAAAACGGAAGGGGCGGACCCTTCACCGTTAGCCCAAAAACACCACCCAAAATCACAAGTGGACCGATAAGGACAATATGGGTATCAAAAGAAAAGTATGCGGGAGTAGATAACGAATCTGGCATACCAATTGATGTCAAAATATAGGGGGGCACCCTACCCCCACAAACACGACCAAAAGGGGCACATTAGCCAATCATGAGTATATGGGACTCAGTTTGTTTGTTCTGTATAGACTGAAAAACAGCAGAACTGATTTTCTTGAAATTTTGGCATATTGTGTAGGTTGACCTGGAAGATAATTTTTCGGTATCGGAAGGGGAACGCACCCTCCCTATTTATGACAAAAACATGACCCAAAATCAAAAGTGGACCGATCGGGACAATATAAGTATCAAATGAAAGGTATTAGAGAGTAGAATACGAATATGGTATTAAAATTTGAGTCTATGTACCCATCGGGACGCCCCAACCCCAAAACTTTTCCAAACAGACATATTGGACTTTCATTTCAATATGGGGCTTCAATGAAAAGTATTCGGGAGTAGTTTCGAATATGGCATAAAAAATCAGATCGAAGTAAGAGGATCACGCCATTTCCACAAAAACGCGCAAAATGGGTTCATTAGCCAATCACGGCTATATGGAACTCAATTTGTTTCTTCCATATAGACTGATAAACAGCACAACCGATTTTCATAAAATTTTCATAGCTTGTGTACGTTTGTCTGGAAGGAAACATAGGCTATATAATTTTTAGATATCGGGTGGAGACGGACCCTTCCCCTTACCCCAAAAACGTCATCCATATCCGGAAGTGGTCCAATGGGCACAATAAGGGTATCAAATGAAAGGTATTGGAATCCAGAAAACGAAAATGGTTTTAAAATTTGGTTCCAAGTATATAGTAACACCCCTCTCCCCCTCCCCCCCAACCCACAACTCCTCTAAACAGATATATTCAAAGTTCATGTCAAAATGGGACTCAAATGAAAAGTATTGGGCAGTAGATTACAAATGTGGCATACAACATTAGGTCCAAGTAGTGGGAGGTCGTTCACCCCCAAATACCCCTAAATGGGCATATTAGCCGACCATGTCTATATGGGACTCAAATGAAAGGTATTAGGGAGTAGATTACGAATATGACATTAAAATTTGCGCTCAAGTCTAGAAGGAACTTTTCCTCCTAAAGATACTTCAAATGGATTATTTGACCCATTATGACAAATTCAAGGTATTTGAGGGTAGAAAACGAATTTGATATCCAATTTTTGGAGCCAAGTGTTTTCGAGTACGCCCTAAAGCACCCCCTAAACTGAACTTCATTTCCGTTGGGAATAAAGAACGAATTTGATATCTATTTTCAGTAAAAAGTGCCGGTGGCCGTACCAAACCCAAAGCACCCTCCAAACAGTTCATATTTACCGGTTATGGCAATATGGGGCTCAAATTTAATCGATTTGGAAGTGCAGCACGAATTTTATATGTATAATGAGTCAAAATGTCTGAGGTGCCATCCCTCCCCTAATGAGAACATTACCCTAAGGAAACACATTACCACCAGGAACTGAGAAGGGGGCAAATTCTCACACATCAATGAGTGCTTTCTGATTCAAGTTTAAACTCAATGATAAGCGACCTTTTTTTATAGCCGAGTCAAAACGGCGTCCCGCTGTGCGGCACCTTTTTGGGGAAATTTTTTTTAAATGACCATGCATGGCATTGTACCTCGCAAATGTCGCCAACATTAAGAGGGGATAAACACCGCTTTGTCCGATGTTCTCGCCAGGATTCGAATGCGTTCAGCGTCATAGGCAACAATGGCATGAATTCGATATCCGCATTTGGGGCGAAGTGTCCCCAGACGAAAAAGTTATTAGAGAGTTAAAGAAGGCGCAGAGAAGCGAGCCCGGTTCGGCTAGTATTGCAATAAAATGGTCATTTGTTAACCGATTCTCTCGAAATTCGGCATAAAGGATTTTTTTATGATTCCCGACATTATGAAAGAATTTCATCGAAATCGGTTCAGATTTGGATATAGCTCCCATATATATTGGGTTGCCCAAAAAGTAATTGCGGATTTTTCATATAGTCGGCGTTGACAAATTTTTTCACAGCTTGTGACTCTGTAATTGCATTCTTTTTTATGTCAGTTATCAGCTGTGACTTTTAGTTTGCTTTAGAAAAAAAGTGTAAAAAAAGTATATTTGATTAAAGTTCATTCTAAGTTTTATTAAAAATACATTTTCTTTCTTTTAAAAAATCCGCAATTACTTTTTGGGCAACCCAATATGTTTGCCCGATTTGCACTTAAATGGCCATAGTAGCTAAAATTTTCAACCGATCTACACGAAATTTAGCGCGGATTGTTTTGCTACTGGTCTTAACGTATCTGTGAGATTTCACCAAAATCGGTTCAGATTTGGATATAGCTCCCATATATATGTATAGTCCGATTTGCATTTAAATTGCCGTATTTACTGCAATTTTCAACCCATCTCCATAAAATTTGGAATAAATTGTTTTGTTACCGATTGGGGAGTCTCAGAAAATATTTCGAGTACTTATAAACAGAATGACGAAATTATTGGGTTGCCCAAAAAGTAATTGCGGATTTTTCATATAGTCGGCGTTGACAAATTTTTTCACAGCTTTTGACTCTGTAATTGCATACTTTTAGCTTGCTTTAGAAAAAAAGTGTAAAAAAAGTATATTTGATTAAAGTTCATTCTAAGTTTTATTAAAAATGCATTTACTTTCTTTTAAAAAATCCGCAATAACTTTTTGGGCAACAAAATAGTATACCCCCATCGTATGATGGAGGGTATAAAAATCCAACTCGCAAAAATTTATCAATTTTTATACCCACCACCGAAGGATGGGGGTATATTCATTTTGTCATTCCGTTTGCAACACATCGAAATATCCATTTCCGACCCTATAAAGTATATATATTCTTGATCAGCGTGAAAATCTAAGACGATCTAGACATGTCCGTCCGTCTGTCCGTCTGTCTGTTGAAATCACGCTACAGTCTTTAAAAATTGAGATAATGAGCTGAAATTTTGCACAGATTCTTTTTTTGTCCATAAGCAGGTTAAGTTCGAAGATGGGCTATATCGGACTATATCTTGATATAGCCCCCATATAGACCGATCCGCCGATTAAGGGTCTTAGGCCCATAAAAGCCACATTTATTATCCGATTTTGCTGAAATTTGGGACAGTGAGTTGCGCTGGGCCCTTCGACATCCTTCGTCAATTTGGCTCAGATCGGTCCAAATTTGGATATAGCTGCCATATAGACCGATCCTTAGATTTAGGGTCTTAGGCCCATAAAAGCCACATTTTATATCCGATTTGGATGAAATTTGGCACAGTGAGTTGTGTTAGGCCCTTCAACATTCTTCGTCAATTTGGCTTAGATCGGTCTAGATTTGGATATAGCTGCCATATAGACCGATCCTCCGATTTATGGTCTTAGGCCCATAAAAGCCACATTTATTATCCGATTTTGCTGAAATTTGGGACAGTGAGTTGCGTTGAGCCCTTCGATATCCTTCTTCATTTTGGCCCAGATCGGTCTAAATTTGGATATAGCTGCCATATAGACCGATCCTCCGATTTATGGTCTTACGCCCATAAAAGCCACATTTATTATCCGATTTTGCTGAAATTTGGCACAGTGAATTGCGTTGAGCCCTTCGACATCCTTCGTCAATTTGGTCCAGATCGGTCTAAATTTGGATATAGCTGCCATATAGACCGATCCTCTGATTTATGGTCTTACGCCCATAAAAGCCACATTTACTATCCGATTTTGCTGAAATTTGGGACAGGGAGTTGCGTTGAGCCCTTCGAAATCCTTCGTCTATTTGGCCCAGATCGGTCCAAATTTGGATATAGCTGCCATATAGACCGATCCTCCAATTTATGGTCTTAGGCCCATAAAAGCCACATTTATTATCCGATTTTGCAGAAATTTGGGACAGTGAGTTGCGTTGAGCACTTCGACACCTTCGTCAATTTGGCCCAGATCGGTCTAAATTTGGATATAGCTGCCATATAGACCGAGCGCATAAAAAGCGCATTTATTGTCCGATGTCGCCGAAATTTGAGACATTCACTAGTGTTGGGCCCTTCGATATTTGTCTTCAATTTGGCTCAGATCGGTCCAGATTTGGATATAGCTGCCATATAGACCGCTCTCGCGGTTGAACAATTTCTTGTACTTATAAGCATTTGGTCTAAATCGGATGATATCTATAGAGCTGTTATGAGGCATAAGGTATGCACTTTTCACTGGATTTTGACGAAATGTGGTTTACATATATACCCGAGGTGGTGGGTATCCAAAGTTCGGCCCGGCCGAACTTAACGCCTTCTTACTTGTTTGTACTTTTAAGACTAGAAACACTACTTCACGTGTGGCAGCACAGAATGACGCTCGTATGCAAGCGTCAAAGTGGAAAGTTTTTTTAACTTTTCCGCGTTGCTTTTGTGGGATTTTTGTGCAGAGTTGCATTTTTGCAACGCAACGCTCAAAAACAAAGCTCATTCTGTTTCCGCCTTAGATACTTTTACCAAATTGTATTTTGAATATTCAACTTTCAAATAAAATTCATTTTTTACACTACAGCAACACTGGCCTTCATGTTTGGCCACTTTTGAAGCGAATGTGTGTGAAATGAAACCATTTTCACTTGTGCGTTTGTAACCTCAATTGCGCACCGGCGGCCATCGCTTACCCCAACTCAAATTGGATCGATCGGCTAAACTGAAGCTACAAGTCTCGCTGATCTACTTACTATGGCTAGCGAAGAAATTGAAACGGCAAATGGACGGACATGCGAAAAACGTCAATCGCTATGAACACTGGCCCACAAATCGATGCAAAAGAAAGCACTTTTTTTGAATGCTCTATGAAATGCTGGTTAGTTGTCTTTGCGGCTGGCGGCCTGGATGAATTGTTGGCTGCTGGCAGTGCTTTAGTTTGCTTTCCTTGCAGGCCAGGCCATGGCATGGCATGGATGGTTATTAGCAAACGATTTACAATGCAGCTGTGCTGCTGCATAATGTCTGCTTTGTTGCATGCCTGCCGGCCGGCTGGCTGGCTGGCTGGCTGGCTGAGTGCCTGCTTTGCCTCGTCTTCTGCCTTGGAAATGTGGCAGTGTTTGTCTCTTTAAACGGCTGCCGTTACAAATGCTAATCATTTTTTGCTTTGAGCACATTTCAAACGCATTTCAATGCAAACCAAAGCGGCTCTCAACTCCGTTTTGCGGCTGTTGCTGTCGTGCAATCTTTGGTCGATATGATTTGTATGCGATCATCGGTACAATGATCTCTTGTAAGCGTTTTCCGGGCTTTCTTAACCCCTCCTTCTCTACCCCTGGGGATAAGCTGCCTTATGGTTTACGGTATGACTTACATGTTGGCAAGATTACCATGACTCTGCCATGACTATTAGCCTTAAATTACTGAAAAATGTGGTCATATGCTCCCATGGACATGTGTTCTGATTGAAGATGAAATTTATTGACAAACACTAAGATATATCGGATTTTTCCATGGGAAATCCCTAATTTTAGTTGGAGTCTCCGGGGAGGTAAATCAACCAAATCTAGGGGAATATGGAGGGACATTGAACACCTGCATTCAAGTCTCGGGTGGTGATTGTCTTATGCTCTTCACTAAATCTGGAGACATTTATAAGCATTCTATTGTAATACCGAAAGCTTTTCTCAACAAGGGACGACGCTCTAATTATTCTTGTCATCGTAAAAATCTGAGACGATCTAGCCATTTCCGTCGGTTCGTCTGTCTGCCTGTCTCGCTACAGGCATTAAAAATGGACATAATTAGCTGAAACTTTGCGCACACCATTTCTTTAACCTACACCATAGGATGGGGCATACTAATTTCGTCATTCTGTTTGTAACTACTCGAAATATTCGTCTAAGACCCCTTAAAGTGTATGTATTGGGTTGCCCAAAAAGTAATTGCGGATTTTTTAAAAGAAAGTAAATGCAATACCGAAAGCTTTTCTCAACAAGGGACGACGCTCTGTGGTGCCCCGCACAATCTTAAGCTTAATTACAAATATTTAGCTTAGAATTCATTTCATATGGTTACCTCAAATTTTAATCACAATTTTCCATTTTTATACCCACCACTGAGGGAGGGGGCATTTTCAATTTGTCAATCCGTTTGCAACAAAACGTAATAACCATTGGCGACCCTATTTATCGTCGCAAAACTCTGAGACGATCTAGCCATGTTCGTCCGTCCGCGTGTCTGCCTGTCACGCTACAGGCTTTAAAAATGGACATAATTAGCTGAAACTTTGCGCAGACTCTTTCTATACCCTACACCATAGGATGGGGCATACTAATTTGGTCATTCTGTTTGTAACTACTCGAAATATTCGTCTAAGACCCCATAAAGTGTATATATTTCTGATCGTCATGACATTTTAAGTCGATCTAGCCGTCTGTCCATCCTTCTGTCCGTCCATCAGTCCGTCCGTATGTCTGTCGAAAGCACGCTAACTTTCGAAGGAGTAAAGCTAGCCGCTTGAAATTTTGCAAAAATACTTTTTTTTAACTGCACGTCCGTTGGGATTGTAAATGGGCCATATTGGTCCATGTTTCGATATAGCTGCCATATAAACCAATCTGGGGTCTTGACTTCTTGAGCCGTTAGAGGGCGCAATTCTGATCCGATTTCGCTGAAACTTTGCAAGAGCTCTTTTGTAATGATTTCCAACAACTGTGCTAAGTATGGTTGAAATCGGTCCACACCCTGATATAGCTATCATATAAACCGATCTTGGGTCTTGACTTCTTTGGGCCTTTAGAGTGCGCAATTCTTACCCGATTTGGCTGAAATTTTGCATGACAAGTTTCGTTATGACTTCCAACAACTGTGCTCAGTATGATTCAAATCGGTCTATAACCTGATATAGCTGTCATATAAACCGATCTGTGGTTTTGACTTCTAGAGCTTCTAGAGGGCACAATTCCAATCCCATTTGGCTGAAATTCAGCATGACGTGTTTTGTTATGACTTCCAACAACTGTCCCAAATATGGTTCAAATCGGTCCATAACCTAATATAGCTGTCCTATAAACCGATCTTGGATGTTGACTTCTTGAGCCATTAGATGGCGCAATTCTTACCCGATTTGGCCGAAATTTGGCATGACGAGTTTCGTTATGACCTCCAACAACTGTACTTAGTATGATTCAAATCGGTGCATAACCTGATATAGCTGTCATATAGACCGATCTGGAGTCTTGACTTTTTGAGCTTCCAGAGGGCGCACTTTCTATCCTATTTGGCTGGAATAGCTGCTATATAAACCGATCTTGGATCTTGACTTCTTGAGCCATTAAAGGGCGCAATTCTTACCCGATTTGTCTCAAATTTTGCATGTAGTGTTTTCTTATGACTTCCAACAACTGCCCAAAAATGGTTCAAATCGGTCCATAAACTGATATAGCTGCCATATAAACCGATCTGGGATCTTGACATCTTAAGCCTCTAGAGGACGCAATTATAATCCGGTTTGTCTGAAATTTTGTACAACGACTTTTCCCAAATATGACCTTAATCGGTCTATAGCCTGGTACAGCTCCCCTATAAACCGATCTCAATATTTTAAATACTTCTTGAGTCCCTGAAGAGGGCAATTCTTATTCGATTTGGCTGAAAAATTTACACAATGACTTCTACTGTGATCTGCAACATTCAATTCAATTAGCATAGCAATTCCTTTCTTTTACCCATAGGTTGCCCAAAAGGAGATACTGGCAAAAGAACTCGACAAATGCGATTCATGGTGGAGAGTGTATTAGATTCGGCCCGGCCGAACTTACAACGCTCTTATATGTTTTATTCATAGGCGTTTTAATTTCGAAGGTGGGCTATATTAGACTATTTCTTAACATAGCCCCCATATAAACCGATCTGCCGATCTAAGGACTTCGATTCACGCTTGTTATCCGATTTAGCTGAAATTTGGCACAATGCGGCTCCTCAAAATTCGTACCGAGTATGGTCAAGATCGGGCTATATTTGGATATAGCTGCCATATAGATTGATATCCCTATTTATGGTCTTGGGCCAATAAAAGATGCATGTATTATACGATTTCGTTGAAATTTCGCAAAGAGATCTATGTTAAGCTTTCCGACATCCGTTCCCTATATGGTTCAGATTGGTCTTTATTTGGATATAGTTGCCATATATGTATACCGATCTCCCGATTTAAGGTATTAGGCCCATAAAAGACGCACTTAATAACCAATTTCTCTGAAATGCGGCACAGTGTGCTGTGTTTGACTCTTCGATATCCACGTTCAATATTGCCCCCATCGGTCTTTATTTCGACATATCTGCCATATAGACCGATCTCACGTTTTAAGGTCTCGAACCCATATCCTGATCCATTTGCTGAAATTTTAAAGAGTGAGTTGTATAAGGACTGCCATAGCTGCCATACAGACCGAGCTTCCAATTTAGGGTTTTAATTCCATAAAAATGGGAGTTATTGACCGATTTCGCTGAAACTGTAGCTGTTCTAGGGATTGCAATCCAATATGATCTAGACCAGCCCATTTTTAAAATAGCATGGTTTCTATATCCATAGTGGTGGGTATTCATATGTTCGGATGGCCAAACTTAGCAAAAAAAGTTTAAAAGTTTTGTTTAAGAAAATAAAATATTTCAAGGACCACAGTGCCTTCTCAACCTAACAGCTGGTCCTCATCATTGCAGTTAGACGTTGTTCTTCTCTATCCATTACCAATCCCTATACAGTAAATTGATATTTGCCACAATTTTCCAAAAATATGTCAATGCTTATGGCAGTCCATGTCCATGTTGCTAAACTCTGCGTCCGTCCATCTGTCCTTTTTTATGCAATTGCAATGTGCTTTACAAGAAATAAAAAATCGAAAAATGTTCACAGATTTTCAGCTGTGATCACAAACGTAATGCAATCATCATTTGAAGCATCTGTGACGCGAATCGATGGAAATATGTATAGACGGACGGACGGACGGACGGACAGAAGGAAGGCATGAATGAACCCTCAATGATATGCCAACACCAAATAACAATGGTGGTTGAGGGGAAATAAGACACACGTGTGTTTTTTTTTTACCCCCTCCAATCATTTAGCCAGCCGTCTTTTCCCGACCTGGAAATTGTTATCAGCGACACGCATATGTTTAACTGTAAAATAAAACACAAGGACGTCTGTTATGTTGTTTTTTGCTGCTTTAATCGAACACTTCTATGCCTGCCTAAGTTTTTGCGCCTGCGCTTGTGGCCTTTCGTTGCTTGTTTGTCAATGTGCTGCTTCTAGTGCATTGTCGTCGTCGTGGTCGTCACCGATCAGCTTGTCTTGTATGCTGTTGTTGTTGGTTGGTTGGTTGGTTGGTTGATTGGTGTTTTTTCCTACTTTCGATCAACAAAAGCTGTAAATGTTCCCTGCTTAAGAGAGAGCATGTGTCAACTTTTATAACCTCATTTGGTTTACATCGCAACCCTAAAACAGCGCTTATCCCCTTCCATCATTACAAATTTCCGAAACAATCGAACAAATGTTTTGGGCAACACCGAACGGGACTTTGTCCTCACACATGCGTTTGTTTGTTTGGTTCAGCGAGATCCCCTGTTCTCCTTGACATTCCAAAGTAATGCAATGGACATGTGTTTAACACTTGGAGGACAGTGTGGTAGAAGAGGGAAACAAATGGACACACTCACTATGCAATGTTATTTAGAGTCGAGGAAGTCTGGTGTGATAAAACCAAAGCATTTACAAAATTTTATCCAAGGCCCAGCATTCGGATATATGGACCGATTTTCGCAATATGACACTGAAATTAAAGTGATGTGGGAGTAAAGATGAAATCTGGTATTAATATTTTGCTCAAGACTCCAGGTAGGCGGACTCGTCACAATAACCCCCTCGGTCGCTCATCAAATAAAAATCTTATATAAAAAAATTAATTTGTGTTAGTTTGTGTAAACCAATGGTGCATAATGATCCCGTGGTGAAAATAGGGTACTAAATTTTTTGATATCTGAAGGGGGAGCGGACCCTCCCCCTTACCCTAATTTTCAGAAACGCCAGATTTCGGAGACGAGTGGTGCGATTTAGACGAAATTACGTGTGCTCTCTTATAGTAACCTACAAACAAAAATTTGGTATCCAAGATTCGGATGGGGTACCTAGGGGGCGCGCCCCGCCCCAAAACCTACCAAATATATATATAGACCAATCACGACAATATGGGACTCAAATGAAAGGTATTTAAGATTAGAAAACATACCTGATATCCAATTGTCGGACCAAGTGTTAGGGGGACCACCCCCATCCCCAAGACACCTCTAAATCGGACATATATACCGACCATGGCAATATGGGACTCAAATGAAAGGTATTTGCGAGTAGAATACGAATCTAATATCCAAATGTGGTACCATTACCATTCTGGGGGTCCACCCCTTCCCCATAACACCCCCCCAAACAGGTCTTATTTACTAGCCACGGCAATATGGGGCTTAAATAAAAGGTATTTGAGTGTGGAATACGAATATGATATCCAGATATGGGACCAAGTGTTTGAGGGGCCGCCCATGCCCGAGAACATCCCCCAAAGAAGACAAATTTACGACCATAGCAATATGGGACTCAAATGAAAGGTCTTTGGAAGTAAAGGACGAATCTGATATCAATATTCTGGAAAAGTGTCTATGGGGCCACCCCATCCTTATAACACCACCCAAGTAGGAAGTATTGGGTTGCCCAAAAAGTAATTGCGAATTTTTTAAAAGAAAGTAAATGAATTTTTAATAAAACTTAGAATGAACTTTAATCAAATATAATTTTTTTACACTTTTCTAAAGCAAGCTAAAAATAACAGCTGATAACTGACAGAAGAAAGAATGCAATTACAGAGTCACAAGCCGTTGAAAAAATTTGTCAACGCCGACTATATGAAAAATTCGCAATTACTTTTTGGGCAACCCAATATTTGCTGACCATTCCAGTATGAGGCTCAAATAAGAGGGTTTTTAGAGTGGAACACGAATCTGATATATATTTTCAAAGTCAAGTTACTGAGTGGCCGCCCCATCCCCAAAAACACACCCCCAAACCGGTCATCTTGGCCGACTATGGAAAAATGGAACTCAAATGAAGGGTATTTGGGAGTAGACCATGAATCTGACATCAACATTCGGGACCAACTGTCTACGGACCCCCAAGTTGCACGTATTTTCTCACCAAAAACAATTTGGGTCTTCAAGACAGTGGAGCTCGATGTTTATAGTTTTTGGGGCCCATACCCCAAACCGGACATATTTGCTGGCCTCTTCAATAAGGGGTTTAAGTGAATAGTGCTTGAGATTTGAAAACGAATTTGATATCCAATTTTGTGGCCAATAGCAATATGGAGTTCAAATATATGAGAAAAGAGTACGTTGCTGATATATTTTCAAGGCTTAGTGACTCCCCAAAACACCCCTAAATTTGGCATATTTTCTGACCATGTCAATGTGGGGCTTAAATGAAAGGAATTGGGGGATAGAGCAGGAATTGATACCCACTTTCGGGACCAATTTTCTGGGGGTCTATTTCCCAAAATACCGCATAAAGAGCAATTTTTTACTGACCATCGCAATATGGGGCCCAAATAAAGGTATTTGGGAGTAGAATACGAATTTGATATCCAAATGTAGGGTATATGTTTATTAAAGGCATCACGCCTTCCCCAAAACACCCCCCAAAGGGTAAAAAATTTTCGACCATGCCAATATGCGGCTCAAATGAAAGGTATTTAAGATTAGACAACGAATTTGATAACCAATTTTGGAACCATGTGTTTGGGGGACGCCTCATCCTGTATAGGTATAAGAGGTAGGTATTCTGATCAGCTCTACAGTAAGACCGAAAGGGTCTTAGAGATGGCATACGACAGGGTAAATCTTGAGATGTTATCTTTAATCCCTAGAATACTGAAATCTGGATGTTTAAGAGCAACACAGAGATTGGCAAAGTAACAACTGTCACATCCCCTCAACATTTCCGACAAGGTCACATATTATGGAGTGGTCTTGGATGGGAAAGTGATATGGAAGTTCCGGGTACAAAAAAGTCTCAGCAAGTGCCTAACTTGGCGCTATAGTCCACTGGCTCTACAGTTGGCTGATTAGACCAATAGCTACGTACTCCTTGGTATTCCGGCAGACAGCGTTGGAGAAAGAGTGTATCGAAGGGACATTGCAACAGATTCAGGGAACGTGGGGTAGGCACTGCCTACAAGGAAACAAATCTATGGGAGAGGGCAGCTGTGGGTGTTTACATTGAAGTTCCAGCATCGAGACAAGTTTCCCGTTATCTGGCCTTGCAACGGTACTTCAGGCGTAAATCTTGACTATCACTGAACAAACATAAGACTCTGTAGTATGATAGAAGTCGATAGAGAAAACAAGCCATGTCCATCCTTCCGTGTGACTGTTGAAATCAAGCTACAGGCTTTAAAAAATCACATAATTAGCTGAAACTTTGCCCAGACACTTTTAGGGTCTTAGGCCCATAAAAGCCACATTTATTATGGGATTTTGGTATAATGTGGGACAGTGAGTTGTGTTAGGCCCTTCGACGTCCTTCATCAATTTGGCCCAGATCGGTCCAGATTTGAATGTGGCTGCCATATAGACCGATCCTCCGATTTGGGGTCTTAGGCCGATAAAAGCCACATTTATTATCCGATTTTGCTGAAATTTGGGACAGTGAGTTATCTTAGGCCCCTAGACATTCTTCGTCAATTTGGCTTAGATCGGTCCTGAGTTGGATATAGCTGCCATATAGACCGATCCTCCGATTTAGGGCATAAAGCCCATAAAAGCCACATTTATTATCCGATTTTGCTGAAATTTACGACAGTCAGTTGTGTTAGGCCCCTCGACATCCTTCGTCAATTTCGCTCAGATCGGTCCAGATTTGGATTAGCTGCCATATAGACCGATCCTCCGATTTGGGGTCTTAGGCCCATAAAAGCCACATTTAATATCCTATTTTGCTGAAATTTGGGACAATGAGTTGTCTTAGGCCCTTCGACATCTTTCTTCAATTTGGCCGTGATGGGTTCAGATTTGGATATAGCTGCCATATAGACCGATCTCTCTATATAAGGTTTTGGGGCCATATAAGGCACATTTATTGTCCGATGTCGATGAAATTTGAGACAGTGAAATGCGTTAGGCTCTTCGACATCCTTCGTCAATTTGGCCCTGATCGGTCCAGATTTGAATATAGCTGCCATATAGACCGATCTCTCGATTTAAGGTTTTGGGTCCTTAAAAGGCACATTTATTGTCCGATTTCGCTGAAATTTGGGACAGTGCGTTGTGTTAGGCACTTCGACATTTTTTTGCAACTTGGCCCAAATCGGTTCAGATTTGAATATAGCTGCCATGTAGACCGATATCTCGATTTCAAGTCTTGGCCTCATAAAAGGCGCATTTATAATCCGATTTCACTGAAATTTGACACAGTGACTTATAAAGGGTGATTTTTTTGAGGTTAGGATTTTCATGCATTAGTATTTGACAGATCACGTGGGATTTCAGACATGGTGTCAAAGAGAAAGATGCTCAGTATGCTTTGACATTTCATCATGAATAGACTTACTAACGTTACGTTTACGTAGCCATTCAACCAGAAATGAGCCTCATCGCTGAACAAAATTTGTCAAAATTTGAACACATTTCGAACCGAACACTGATTTTGGTAATAAAATTCAATGATTTGCAAGCGTTGCTCGTTAGTAAGTCTATTCATGATGAAATGTCAAAGCATACTGAGCATCTTTCTCTTTGACACCATGTCTGAAATCCCACGTGATCTGTCAAATACTAATGCATGAAAATCCTAACCTCAAAAAAATCACCCTTTATTACCTGATTTTGTTGAAATTTTGAAATACAAAATTCAATAGTGACTTATTTTTATTAGACCACTCAATGTCCCTGCCGAATTTGGGTGCATAAGTTATGCAATTTTCACCGAATTATAAAGAAAGGGGGTTTACATATATACCCAAGGTGGTGGGTATTCAAAAGTCGGCCCGGCCGAGGTTAATGCCTTTTTTACTTGTTTACCTTCTTCCTCAGGGTTGCTCTATGTCCTTGGGGTAGGTGTTTGCTAGCCAAGTACAGTCTTTGTGATCTGCGGTTGCGGCATTACTGCTAGCTAATACTATTCGATCGGTCTATATGCTAACATGGGTGTTTTATGGAGTGAGTAGACACCCTAACACTTTAACAGATTCGTAATCTTCTATTTTGTATCTTTCATTAAAGATTCATTTTGAAGCGATCCGTTCAAATTCTCATTTGGGGTGGGGCCTTCCCCCTAGGTACCTGACTTGTTTTTTGGATAACTTATAAGCTGGGAACAAAAATCGCCCAAATCGGTCAACATATCTCTGATATATCACAAATTTTGGATACCCTTTGAAAGAAAGAAAACTCTCAACCCTTTTGGTATTTGTTGCCTACAGACCTAATAGCATCACCCTAACTTGAAATTTGATATTCCAGACAATGACCCGGAAATTTTTCCAGGCGTCCAGCTTCAAAGGCAGACATGCTAATCTGAGCTACAATGGTCCTTAATGATTAAACCCCCATTATTCAGTGAACCGTATAACTACAATTCTCCTGGTATTCGAAATTTTTATACTCTCTTTACCACTGTGCCCCCACTTCCCCGTTAATGTGGCATAATGATGAGTATATCGTCGTCTGCTACTGTTGCTGATGTGGCGTGGATCAATTGCTTGGCAAATGATGATCATCTTCCTTGTCAGCCTTGTTTGCGGTGTTAATCATGTGAGCTGATATGTTGATGTGAGGCAACACACATGCTTGGCAGCAGTTCTCCATAGCTCTTTTTGTGCACTGCATTTGTTCAACATATGATCGCAGCACGCACAGAGCAAAAACAGAACTCCAACTTATGCTGGGCATAGCGGTTTCCGCTGCGTTCTATGGCGTACTTTAGACTGCTGAGATGATTCGTATGAGTTCATAGTCGACGGCGACAATAACATCTGTAGTATGTTTTTCATCTGGTTTTCCACACACCCGCTCTTGCCACAATTTCAAAGGCATAAACAGATATGCGGCAGACACGAATATTTACTTCGTTCTCATTTAGCGGCTGTAGTGCATAAAAATACATTGAAATTTCCATGTGTAGTAAATCGGAAGTTCCGCACTGGCATTTCCCCCCACACATTGCGTGTGCCAATTGCCTAGGAAGGGCTTTTTATGTTCCATTGCCACCGCCAACAGCGCTACAGCTATTTCCAAACGAGCAGCAAGGAAGATTAGAATGTGTTAAACTCCACCGCCTCCCCCCCAACTGTATAGCATGGGGTGGCCAGGCAGTTGGTGTTGCTACTTCACATACATATGCGTGAAGTGAATAAAAAAAGTTCATTAAAAATAAACTTTTCGGCCACCACAACCACCCCAGACCATCAACATCTGTTTGGCTGGAAGGTATTGATCCGTGATAATGATGTGTGAATGTTCTCTCATTATACGGGCTGATCTCGTACCGCCTTGCAGCCTTAGATGCGTGGATGGACAAACTTATGAACTCGCACATGTTTGCAGATGATGTATCATGCTTCCAATATGGTTTGGCTTTGAGAGATTCAAGAGATTACAAACAAGACAATTGTTTTCATTGCAATAGTATTTCAGAAGCAAGGAAGATCGACATATATGGCAGCTATATGAACCGGGATATCTCAAAATATTCCAATCGAAACCATGGACGTCAAAGAGCAAAACACAGCTCACTGTGATTTCTTTGGGCCTTACACCTAAAATCAGGAAATCGGTTTAAATGAGCGCTATATTAAAATAGAGTCCGATCTCGACCAAAAGCACCTCGAATATTGCGCAACTCAATGCGCCAAATTCCAGCGAAATCGGGCAATAAATGCGACTTTTGTGGGTCTTAGACCTACAATGAACTTTAAATAGGGAGACCGATCTGAGCCAAATTGAAGGAGGATGTTAAAGGGCCTAACAAAACTCACTGTCCCAAATTTCAGCAAAATCGGATAATAAATGTGGCTTTTATGGGCCCAAGACCCTAAATTGGAGGATCGGTCTATATGGCCGCTATATCCAAATCTGAACCGATCTGAGCCATATTCACGAAGGATGTCGAAGGGCCTAAGACAACTCATTGTCCCAAATTTCAGCAAAATCGGATAATAAATGTGGCTTTTATTGGCCTAAGACCCAAAATCGGCGGATCGGTCTATATGGCAGGTATATCCAAATCTGAACCGATCTGAGCCATATTCACGAAGGATGTCGAAGGGCCTAAGACAACTCATTGTCCCAAATTTCAGCAAAATCGGATAATAAATGTGGCTTTTATGGGGTTAAGACCCTAAATCGGAGGATCGGTCTATATGGCAGCTATATCCAACTCAGGACCGATCTGAGCCAAATTGACGAAGAATGTCGAAGGGCCTAAGATAACTCATTGTCCCAAATTTCAGCAAAATCGGATAATAAATGTGGCTTTTATTGGCCTAAGACCCTAAATCTGAGGATCGGTCTATATGGCAGCTATATCCAAATCTGGACCAATCTTAGCCAAATTGACGGAGGATTTCGAAGGCCCTAACACAACTCACTGTCCCACATTTCAGCAAAATCGGATAATAAATGTGGCTTTTATGGGCCTAAGACCCTAAATCGGCGGATCGGTCTATACGGGCCTATATCAAGATATAGTCCGATATAGCCCATCTTCGAACTTAACCTGCTTGTGAACAAAAAAAAATATTCTGTGCAAAGTTTCAGGTCAATATCTCTATTTTTGAAGACTGTAGCGTGATTTCAACAGACAGACGGACAGACGGACGGACATGTCTAGATCGTCTTAGATTTTTACGCTGATCAAGAATATATATACTTTATAGGGTCGGAAATGGATATTTCGATGTGTTGCAAACGGAATGACAAAATGAATGCCGTCGGTGGTGGGTATAAAAATTTGTTATACAAATTTAGGATGGCCTACCCAGGGGCGCCGCCCCACCTTAAAACCAACCAAATCTATATTTTGACCAATCACGACATTATGGGACTCAAAGGAAAGGTATTTAGGATAACAAAACGTATCTGATATCCAATTGTCGGACACAGTGTAAGGGGGACCACCCCAACCCCCAAAATGCCACTAAATCGGACATATTTACCGACCATGGCAATATGGGACTCAAATAAAAGGTATTTGCGAGTAGAATACAAATCTGGTATCCAAACGTGGAACCATGTTTCTGCGGGTCCACCCCTTCCCAAAACAACCCCCAAACAAGACTTATTTACTGACCATGCCAATATGGAGCTTAGATCAAACGTATTTGAGTGTAGAAAACGAATCTGATATCCAAATGTGGGGCCAAGTGTTTAGGGGCCCGCCCCTCCCAAAAACACCCCCAAGAGAGTAAAAATTCTGTGGAAGTAAAGCAGAAATCTGATATCAATATTCGGGAAAAAGTGTCTATGGGGCCACTCCACCCCTATAACATCACCCAACCGGACACCATAACCGCTTTGAGTAATATGGGTATCAAAGAAAAGAATACAAATCTAAGACAAGAAATTATATTTTGGTGTCTGAGGGCCCTCCCCACCACCCAAAACCCCCCAACAGGACAAATTTATCGATTGGGAAAATATGGATATCAAATGAAAGCTATTACAAGGTAGATTCCAATGTATTCCTTGGTGTCTGAGGCGCCTCTCCTTCCCCCAAAACCCCACATGTTTACCGATTGGGACAACATGGGTATCGAACGAAAGATATTTGGAAGCTGAGTTATAAGAATTTGGTCCAAAGTGTCTTGGGGGCCTCCCCTAGACACCTTGGACTTTCCGCGCAGGGCGAACCAGTCACCGGTCTTACCCACATGCCAGTTGTCGAACTACTGAACACAGTAGATGAGATGACCAGGGCGGGGTCGGTGAAGAGATGAGACTCGGTTGATGGTTGCCGGACAGCTAAGGCGCTCTGCTATGTCATCGACAGGAGGAGGACGAAGGAGTTAATGGCGTTCGATAAGAATTCGCAGAGCACATTGACAGGGGTCATAACCGGATATCGTGCCATAGGGCCGCTTGGCGGCGCAAAATTACTTTTCCTGGGCTTGCCTTGATAAGGATGAAGATGACACTATAGAGCACTTGCTATGTTCATGCCCCGGTTTGCAGGTACGCAGACTCTCATTTCTGGGGAGTCGGTTCTTCTGCGATCTGGGTGTTCTTGAAAACGTAGCTCTGGGATGTCTCCTGAGATTTGTAAACGAAACGGGATGGTTCCGACGGAGGGAGCGATAAGATCCGGCGAATGTAGCTTCCAAACCGATTTCGACCATACTTCGCACAGTTGTTGGGAATGATGCCGAAACACCAAATGCAATATTTCAGTCAAATCGGACGATAATTGCGCCCTCTAGAGGCTCAAGAAGTCAAGGCCCAAGATCGGTTTATATGGCAACTGTATCAGGTTATGAACCGATTTGAACCATACTTAGCACAGTTGTTGGAAGTAATACCGAAACACCATGAGCAAAATTTCAGTCAAATCGGACCAGAATTGCGCCCTCTAGAGACTTAAGAAGTCAAGACCCAAGATCGGTTTATATGACAGCTATATCACTACATGGACCGATTTGGCCCATTTACAATCCCAACCGACCTACACTAATAAAAAGTATTTATGCAAAATTTCAAGAGCCTAACTGCACACCTTCGAAAGATAGCAAGCTTAGTGTAGGTCAGTTGGGATTGTAAATGGGCCACATCGGTCCATGTTTTGATATAGCTGCCATATAAACCGATCTTGGGTTTTGACTTCTTGAGCCTCTATAGGGCGCAATTCTCATCCGATTTGACTGAAATTTTGCACGTGGTGTTTTGGTATCAATACCAACATCTGCGCTACGTATGATTCAAATCGGTTCATAACCTGATATAGCTCCCATACAAACCGATTTCGCATCTGGACTTCTTGGGCCACAAGAGAGCGCAATTATTATTCGATTTGGCTGAAATTTAGCATGAAGTGTTTTGTTTTTCGAAATTTTAACAACCTTGCCAAGTATGATTGAAATCGGTTCATAACCTGATATAACTCCCATATAAACCGATTTCGTATTTTGAATTCTTGAGCCGGTAGAGGGCGCCTTTATTATCCAATTTGACTGAAACTTTGAATGAAGTGTTTTGTTTTAAGTTCTAACAACTGTGCCAAGTATGCTTCTAATGGGTTCATAATCTGATGTGGTTCCATATAAACCGATTTCAGATCTTAACTTCATGAGCCGCTAGAGGGCGCATTTATTATCCAATTTGGCTGAAATTTGGTTTGCAGTGATTTGTTTTGATTTCCAATATCTGCGCCAAGTATGGCTTACATCGGTTCATAACCTGATATAGCTCCCATATAAACCGATCTCCCGATAATATTTCTTGAGCCTTTAGAGAGCACAATTCTTATCTGATTTGGCTGAAATTTTGAACAATTACTTCTTGTATGACCTTTAACATACGTGTTAAATTTGGCTTCAATCGGTCCATAACATGATATAACTCCCATATAAACATATCTCCCAAATTTATTTCTTGAGCCAACCTAGGACGCAATTCTGCCTTTATTCGATTTTGCACAGTGAATTCCACTTTGGTGTCCAGCAATCAAACCATGTATGGCTCCAATCTGTTCATAACTTGGTATAGCTGAAATATTGGGTTGCCCAAAAAGTAATTGCGGATTTTTCATATAGTCGGCGTTGACAAATTTTTTCACAGCTTGTGACTCTGTAATTGCATTCTTTCTTCTGTCAGTTATCAGCTGTTACTTTTAGCTTGCTTTAGAAAAAAAGTGTAAAAAAAGTATATTTGATTAAAGTTCACTCTAAGTTTTATTAAAAATGCATTTTAAAAAATCCGCAATTACTTTTTGGGCAACCCAATAGCATAGCAATTCTTATCCATTATCCTTTGTTTGTCTATAAAGAGCTATCGGACAGAGAACTTGACAAATGAGATAAATGGTGGAGGGTATATAAGATTCGGCCCGGCCGAACTTAGAACGTCTTTTCGGATAAGTAATGCGCCTTCTAGGGGCTCAAGAAGCAAAATCGAGAGATCGGTTTATATGGGAGCCGTATCAAGCTATAGATCGATTCAGACCATATGGGACACGTATATTGAAGGTCATGGGAGAAGCCGTGGTACAAAATTTCTGCCATGTCGGATGAGAATTGCGCCCTCCAGAGGCTCAAGAAGTCAAGATCCCAGATCGGTTTATATGGCAGCTATATCAGGTTATGTACCGACGTACGCTTCTAGGGTACGTGCTACCTTAAGCACAGTTGTTGAAAGTCATTACAAAACAGCGCGTGGAAAATTTCAGTCAAATCGGATGAGAATTGCGCCCTCCAGCGGCTTGAGATCGGTTAATATGGCAGCTAAACCATGTTGTAAACCGATTTCGACCATACTTCGCAGAAAATAATAGAATAAAATTACGCCCATTCAACTAAATTTATTTTGTATAAACTTTTAGCAGAATCCATGGTGGTGGGTTCCCAGGACTCGCCCCGGTCGAACTTGGCACGCTTTTACTTGTTTTAAAGTCACTCCCTTGCAGAGAATGCCTCATATATTTCAAGGTCTTGCAAGTCGTATAACTTTAGTAATAGCTTTGGCGGAGGGTACAAACAAACATGAAATTGCATATTTTCAGAACTAATTTAGAAAGCCACGAACTAAATTCTCCACGAAACATTTGTGGGCCTTATCTTCTTCTAGGTTTCGTGCTACCTGGTAATTGGTATATGATGTATAAATACCAACTGCTGAGGCGCTATAAAGCTAAGACACAAACAAAATTCATAACCGATGTGTTTGATTTCGGGAAAATGTTTTTCAAAGGCTTATCGTTTCTAACCATCGTCGTTGTTTTCTTGGCTTTGGCTGTAAAGGTAACATTAAATGTAAGGTTAGCAATTCAAATGTAATACAAAATTTTTCCTTTCCCCCCACAGGATTCATCGGCTACCGCAATTGCAACTCATGATCAGACTGTTGGCGATTTTGTTGAAGCTTTGGTTGATGTTGTTCTGTTTGCGGTATTAGAACTGGTAACTGATCTGCTGACAGCTCTACATCTGGATACAGCTATTTTAGGTACACTAGGACATCTGCGGCCTGGCCTTCTTCATAATATTGTTTCGACAGTGGTTGGTCTATTAAGCAGCCTATTGTAACTTTCATATGATCTACCTCAAGCATAAAACCGATGCAAAATAGATTTTCATTGGAAAAATGGCATTGATGTAAACACAAGTTTAGAACGATCTTCTTTGGTACACCAATGACAGACATTAAAGAAATATAATTTGATTTTAATTTTATTCTAAAAGATATCTAAAAAAAGTCCCAATATATAAAGAGAAATTTGGTACAAAAAAATCAATAAAATTTTAAATGCTAAAACTATAAAAAAAACAAGTAAAAAGGCGTTAAGTTCGGTCGGGCCGAACTTTGGATACCCACCACCTCGCGTAAACACCCTTTCGTCACAATCCGGTGAAAATTAAAACTACTCACTGTTTCAAATTTCAGTGAAATTGGAAAGAAATAATGCTTTTATGGGATTCAGACCCTTTTTCGGATGATCGGTCTATATGGCAGCTATATCTAAATATAGTCCAATCTAATCCATACTTAGGCAAGATGTCTGGAGGATCAAAATATAACACTGTTTTAAATTTCAGAGAAATCGGGTAAAAAATAAAGCTTTTATCGGCTTCAGACCCTTTATCGGCAGATCAGTTTATATGACAGCTATATCTAAATATAGTCCGATCTGAACCATATTTAGGTTCGAAGTTGAGACGACTGAAACTACTCACTGTTTAAAACTTCATCGAAATCGAGTAATAAATAAAGCTTTTATATCCTTCAGACTCTTTATCGGGAAATCGGTCTATATGGTAGCTATATCTTAATATAGTTCGATCTGAACCATATTTAGTTCACATGTTGGGAGGCTTAAAACCACACACTGTTGCAAATTTCAGCGAAATCGGGTAGTAAATAAAGCTTTCATGGTCTTCAGACCCTTTATCTGGAGATCGGTCTGTATGGCAGCTATATCTAAATATAGTCCAATCTGAACCATATCTAGGTCAGATGTCGGGAGGCTGTTGAGAGGCTTAAAACTACCCACTGTTGCAAATTTCAACGAAATAGGGTTATAAATAAACCTTTTATGGCCTTCAGACCCTTTATCGGGAGATCGGTCTATATGGCAGCTATATCTAAATATGGACCGATCTAATCCATACTTAGGTCAGATGTCGGGAGGCTTAAAATAACCTACTCTTTTAAATTTCAGCGAAATCGGTTAAAATATACAGCTTTAATGGTCTTCAGACCCTTTATCGGCAGATCGGTCTATATGACAGCTATATCTAAATATAGTCCGATCTAAACCATATGTAAGTCCTATGTTGGGAGGCCTTAAACAACTCACTACTTCAAATTTCAGCGAAATCAGATAAAAAATTAAGCTTTTATGGCCTTCAGACGCTTTATCGGGAGATCGGTCTATATGACAGCTATATGTGAATATAGTCCAATCAAAACCATATTTAGGTCAGATGTCGGGAGGCTTAAAATAACCTACTGTTTAAAATTTCGGCGAAATCGGTTAAAAAATACAGCTTTAATGGGCTTCAGACCCTTTATCGGCAGATCGGTCTATATCACAGCTATATCTAAATATAGTCCGATCTGAATCATATGTGGGTCCTATGTTGGGAGGCCTAAAACAACTCGCCGTTTCAAATTTGGGCGAAATCGGTTAAAAAATCCAGCATAAATGGGCTTCAGACCCTTTATCGGCAGATCGGTCTATATGGCAGCTGTATCTTATTATAGTCCGATCTGAACCATATATGGGTCCTATGTTGGAAGGCCTTTAACAACTCACCGTTTTAAATTTCAGCGAAATCAGATAAAAAATTAAGCTTCTATGGGCTTCAGACCCTTTATCGGTAGATCGATCCATATGACAGCTATATCTAAATATAGTCCGATCTGAATCATATGTGGGTCCTATGTTGGGAGGCCTAAAACAACTCGCCGTTTCAAATTTGGGCGAAATCGGTTAAAAAATCCAGCATAAATGGGCTTCAGGCCCTTTATCGGCAGATCGGTCTATATGGCAGCTGTATCTTATTATAGTCCGATCTGAACCATATGTGGGTCCTATATTGGGAGGCCTTTAACAACTCACCGTTTTAAATTTCAGCGAAATCAGATAAAAAATTTAGCTTCTATGGGCTTCAGACCCTTTATCGGTAGATCGATCCATATGACAGCTATATCTAAATATAGTCCGATCGGAATCATATGTGGGTCCTATGTTGGAAGGCCTAAAACAACTCGCCGTTTCAAATTTGGGCGAAATCGGTTAAAAAATAAAGCTTTAATGGGCTTCATACCCTATGTCGGCAGATCGGCCTATATGACAGCTATATCTGAATATAGTCCGATCTAAACCATATTTAGGTCAGATGTCGGGAGGCTTAAAATAACCTGCTCTTTTAAATTTCAGCAAAATCGGTTAAAAAATAAAGCTGTAATGGGCTTCAGACCCCTTATCGGCAGATCGGTCTATATGACAGCTATATCTAAATATAGTCCGATCTGAACCATATCAAAGTCGGATGTCGGGAGGCTTGAAATAAGCCACTGCTTCAAATTTCAGTGAAACCAGGTGATAAATAAAGCTTTTAGGCGCTTCAGACCCCTTATCGGCAGAGCGGTATATATGGCATCAAAATATAGTCCCATCTGAACCATATTTGAGTCAGATGTCGGGAAGCCTTAAGCTACGGACTGTTTAAAATTTAAGCGAAATCGGTGGAAAATTAAGCATTTATGGGCTTAAGACCCTTTGTCGTCAGGTCGGTCTATATGGCAGCTATATCCAAATATGGTCCGATTTGGCCCGATCAAGAACTTAACCAGCGTGCATCAAAAAGACGTATCTGTTTTAAATTTCAGCTCAATATCTCAGTTTTTGAAGCCCGTAGAGTGATTGCAACAGACGGACGGACAGACACACCGACATCGATAAAACGTCTCAGAATTTTACGACGATCCGAAATATATATTCTTTGTAGGGACGGAAATTGATATTTCGATGTGTTGCAAACGGAATGACTAAATGACTATACCCCCTATCCTACGGTGGTGGGTATAAAAACGAATGAATCTATTCTAGCTAAATTCTCTGCCAAATGAAAGGGAAGAGACACAAGATATAATCAAACCAATTGTATCATCTTATCGTGTAACATATCATCATTTGCCGTAAATAAAGCCTTTATTGGCTCCAAAGAAGTTTTAAATTTGTGCGTTAAGAAGCCACCCTTTGCCACAGATGTAATTCATAAAAGTTTTACCATGTGGCTAAATCTCGAAAAACGTTCAACTAAGGGAAATGTTGCTCAGTTACTGGAAAAATAGTTCTTCCCTTATAAAAAAAAATGTGTTTGTTGCAAAGATATTCCAAACGTTTTATTTATTTGCTTGTAGGAATCGTGCAAGCAGGTAATTGATATATGAAATAACGCCCTTTGTAATGCAATCAACTAAAGTATAAATACCACCGCTGGGAAGCTAAGACAAAAATAAATTTTGCGAAAATGTTTTTCAAAAGGCTAGCGCTTATACCAATTGTCGTTCTATGTCTGGCATTGGCTGTAAAGGTGAAACAAATTTTTAAAGTCTATCAGACTAGGAGCCATTTTATATTGAAAAATAAAGCATATCTTTATTTCCACCATAGGCTTGTGGGACATCGATTCCCAAACTGCAAGGTAACTCAATTGACGATATTGTGACAAAATTGGTTACGCCAATATTGGCTCTGATACATCATCTGTTGAAAGTTCTGGGTGTGAACCAAAAACTTTATTTAATACTAGAAGAGGTGCTCCCAGAATTTGTTTACGAAATTGTTCTTCCTATCAGCAATCTGATATGATCTACTTCGGTCATATACGGGAAAGGGTATACGCGCTTATTGGATAAATAATGTAAACCACAACCAAACACTCCATGGCTTTAAAATATGAAATTTAATTAAATTAAAATTTGTATTTACATCATTTTTAGAAGTTTTTTTTTATAAAAATATATTAATATTGCCGTCTTGGAAATAAGGACCACAAGAAGAAGAAAGGTCAGCTTCATGCTCTCGGTATGTAGGACAATGGCAGGCTTGCTCTGACTATCCGTTCTAACCATGGCACAGTAACTGATTTTAATGGCTGGAATGAACGAAATGTCCACACAGGCCTGCTCCATCGATAAAGACACCGATGAGGTCTCTCAAAGATGCAGCTCCTGTGGATATTTATTGCGATACACACTTTGTTTGGTCAAACGCAAAAAAGTTTCGTTTCACATAAAGGTTTTTTTCGACAAATAAACTTCTTTTGTGGGAAACGATGGACTTTTTTTTATACCCACCACCGTAGGATAGGGGGTATATTCATTTGGTTATTCCGTTTACAACACATCGAAATATCAATTTCCGATCCTGAAAAAGTATATATATTTCGGATCGTCGTTAAATTCTAACACGATTTACCGATGTCCGTGTGTCTGTCCGTCCATCCGCCTGTCCGTCCGTCAGTTGTAATCACTCTAGTGCCTTCAAAAATTGAGATATTGAGGTGAAATTTGACACAGATAAGTCTTTTTGATGCACGCTGGTTTAATTCTTGAATGGGCCAAATCGAACCGTATTTGGATATAGCCCCCATATAGACCGATCTGCCGATAAAGGGTCTAATGCCCATAAAAGCTTTAAATATTACCCGATTTCGCTAAAATTTGAAACAGTGAGTTATTTGAAGCCTCCCAACATCTGACCTTAATTTGGTACAGATCGGACTATATTTAGATATAGCTGTCACATAGACCGATCTCCCGATAAAGGGTCTGAAGGCCATAAAAGCTTTAATTATTAACCGATTTCACTGAAATTTGCACCAGTTGGTTATTTTAAGCTTCCCGACATCTGACCAAAATATGGATTATATCGGTTCATATTTAGATATAGCTGCCATGGAGACCGATCTCCCGATAAAGGGTCTAATGCCCATAAAAGCTTTAATTATTAACCGATTTCTCTGAAATTTGCACCAGTTGGTTATTTTAACCCTTCCACCATCTGACCCAAATTTAGTACAGATCGGATTATATTTAGATATAGCTGTCACAAAGACCGATCTTCCGATAAAGGGTCTGAAGGCTATAAAAGCTTTAATTATTAACCGATTTCACTGAAATTTGCACCAGTTGGTTATTTTAAGCCTCCCAACATCTGACCTAAATATGGTTCATATCGGACCATATTTAGATATAGGTGTCATATAGACCGATCTCCCGATAAAGGGTCTGAAGTCCATAAAAGCTTTAATTTTTATCCGACTTCGCTTAAACTTTGAATAGTGCGCAGCTTTAAGCCTCCCACCATCTGACCCAAATTTAGTACATATCGGACTATATTTAGATATAGCTGTCACATAGACCGATCTTCCGATAAAGGGTCTGAAGGCCATAAAAGCTTTATTTATTACCCGATTTCGCTGAAATTTGAAACGCCCGACCTAAATTAATTTATGTGTCTTCAAATTTGGCACAAGTGTTTCCTTGGGCCTGGGAAGGAAGCCTATTTGTCCGATTTGGACTAAAATTGCAATTTTATCGACATTTGTGAACCGATTTTTACAAAATTTTGCACGAGGGGTTCTCTTATAAGTTTTGACATTATTGGTGAGTTTCATAGAAATCGGTTCAGATTTAGATATAGCTCCCGCATATACCCTCGTCCGATTTGGACTAAAATTGCAATTATATTGTAAACCTACTCTCAGGAAATTTTGCACTAGTGATTCTCTTATGTTATTGGTGAGTTTCATAGAAATCGGTTCAGATTTAGATTATGTTTGTCCGATATTGACTAGTGTTGCAATAATTAGGTCATTTGTTAACCGATTCACAGGCGAATTGGCACAAATGATTCCCTTATGACTCCCATTAATGCTATTGAATTCAATAGAAATCGGTTCAGATTCAGATATATCTCCCATATATATGCATATCCCGATTTACACTTTTAATGCCTTTGCAAACGCATTTATAAATCAATCTTCTAAAAAATTTGCACAACGATTTGTTCTATGGCTCCTATATATGATCGAAACTCTGAATATCAAATTTAAATAAATTTTAAATTCGAGGACTTATCCTGCATATCCAATGTGGTGTAGGGTATCAAAAGGTTGGCTTCGCGGCCCGTCCTTACTTGTTTAATTTGGCCCAGATCGGTCCAGATTTGTATATAGCTGCCATATAGACCGATCCCCGAGTTAGGGTCCTGGACCCACAAACGGCGCATTTATTGTCCGATTTCGCCGAAATTTGGGACAGTGTCATCCGTCAATCCGTTTGTAACACCTCGAAATATTCGTCTAAGACCCCATTCAGTATATATAGAGGCGATCTGGCCATGTCCGTCCATCTGTCGAAGTCACGTTAGCGGTTGAAAGCGTAAAGCTAGCCGCTTGAAATTTTTGCATATAAACTTTCTATTGAGGAAGGCCGTTGGGGATTGAAAATGGGTCATATCGGTTCAGATATAGATATAGCTCACATATAAACAGATTGATTTTTTGGGCCCCTGGAAGCCTGAAATTTTTGTCGATTTTGCTGAAATTTAGAACACAATCACAATTGTGTCACAAACGGAGTGAGTGGAGATTAGTACAGCCCCCACCCTATGGTGGTGGGCATAAAAATGTTGAACCTTAGCCCTCTTGTACATGATATGAGGTCTCTTCAGATATGAGCACTGTGACTATAGTTGCCACAATTTTGTTGCGATTTTTACAAACATTTTAACAAAATGGTTACTCCATAGTAACTCACTAAACTTGCAAAATTTTTCATTCACCAATTTTTCTTTTGCAATATTCACATGCAACAAATATTTTCAACGGCCTGTGGCACGTTCGAAAATCTTGCAAACCGAATTTCATAAAATTGTCAACATGACTGGCACTGGCACTTGTCAGTTGCCAGTTGGAAGTTGAATGTTTGGCCGAAGTGTATTTAACATCGATTTGCCTTAACAACATCTCAAATTCCAATCTAACGGATCTGTGTAAATACATGGCCACAAAAGTGGCGATATTTCATGCATTCCACGCAAAATTGTTTCGATTTCATACAAAACGATTTGAGTCAGTGTGTTGTGATAAATGCGCGTTGTTTTTGCGCCGACTAAATTAAGAAACGCTGAACATATTTCAAAATGTTAAGTAGTCGAGACTTGTCGTGCGACATTTGTCACTTCACCAAATGACAAGGCGCTGACGACGTTGATGAGGATCGCAATGATGACAATGATGGCGATGGCAAGCAACAACGTACAATAAGGCACCTTAAAAAAAACAAAACTCTAGTCTAAGATTTGGTACTGTAGAGCTTGAGTGAGAGCTTCTTATCAACCATATACTCAATAGGACGTATTTCCCAAAAAAAAAAAAAAATTCCTTTTGGGAATGCACTGAACGTTGACAACTATAACCTTGAAATAGTCAGCAACAATGAACGAAGCCGAGGCTTTTCGTCGGCGACGGCAGTTTGGCATAAATCGTGATAGTCAGCTGCGACGATTCAAAAATGCAAAACGACAGCTGCATAAAATTTGAATTTTTTTTAAGATTTATCGTTCAATTTGGTTGATCGAAAAATATTCAAAGAAAAAAGAAGGGGTAAGCGAGAACAAGTAAAAATGTCCCAAGTTCGGCCGGGCCGAATCTTGGGTACCCATCACCATGTACCCTTATTACTAGAGTTTTTATTTTAATTAACTGACTATGTATTTGAATTATTTCGTTTCAATCAAATCGGAAATTGATTGAGGCTCAACTGGTCTCAAGACGTCATATCGGGATACCGGTACTAAGGGGGGGCACATAGGTCGATTCGGATAAAACTTGGTACCGATGTTAGAAGTCCTAAGACAGGTTTTGGCCAATTTTTAGCCCCATCAGTTGAAAATTGGGGCTTCTAATAACTCAAGAAGTCATATCCGGGGTTCATTTTATATGGAGGCTATATTAGTTTATAGACAGTTTCAGTTCATAACTTAGCATGGACGTTAGAAGTCATAACAATAGTGTCTGTTCCAAATTTCAGCCAAATCGGATGATAATTGAGGCTTCTAGGAGCTCAAAAAGTCAAATCCGTGGATCGGTTTATATGGGGCCTATATCTGTTTATTCACCGATTCGGATCATACTTGAAACCGATGTTGAAAGTCATCCCGCAAGACCTTGTGCCATATTTCTGCCAAATCGGAAGAAAACTAAGGCCTCTAGAATGCTTCGATGCCAAAACGTACACCCTGGCGGTATGCATTAACATCGAGGGGGCTTTAAACAATGTGCAAACCGACAAACTGATCCAATCCTGAGACCAATACCGGGTGGACCCGGTCTTTAGGGAGTGGATAAAACATATGCTAAGGAACAGCTGGATAAATTGTGTGTCCCATGGCAGAAGTGGCACGCCACAGGCGGGCATTTCATCGCCACTCCTATGGGTGATCACCATAAATGACCTATTACGAATGCTGACTAAGCAGGGTTTTAAGACCATGTGCTACGCAGACGATGTAATACTACTTCTAAGGGATAAGGATCCGAACAAGCTATGCAGAAGGGCCGAAAGGGTCTTGCATATGGCATAATAGCCGAAACGGACCCGCTCCGCTGCACCTTCTTTAACTCTCTAATATCTTTTTAGGGTAGGGACACTTCGCCCTGCATGCGGATATCGCATTCGCGCCATTGTAGCCTATGATGCTGAACGCGTTCGAATCCTGGCGTGAACATCGGACAAAACGGTATTTTCCCCCTCTTAATGTTGGCGACATGTGCGAGGTACAATGCAATGCATGGTCAGTTAAAAACTTTTCCCCAAAGAGGTGTCGCACTGCGGCACGCCGTTCGGACTCGGCTATGAAAAAAGGTCCCTTATCATTGAGTTTAAACTTGAATCGGAAGACACTCATTGATGTGTGAGAATTTGCCCCTTCTCGGTTCCTGGTGGTAATATTCTTCCTTAAGTTAATGTTCTCGTGCTGCATTTCCAAATCCCTTTAATTTGAGCCCCATATTGCCATGGCCGGTATATATGAACCGTTTGGAGGGTGTTTTGAGGTTGGGACGGCCACCGGCACTTTGCACTGAAAATAGATATCAAATTCGTTCGTTATTCCCAATGGAAATGAAGTTCAGTTTAGGAGGTGCTTTAGGGCGTACCCCAAAGCACCTGGCCCCAAAATTGTATATCAAATTCGTTTTCTACTCTCAAATATCTCTCATTTGAGATCCATATTGCCTTAATAGGTCAAATAACTCATTTGACGTATCTTTAGGAGGAAAAGCGCCACCTAGAGTTAAACGCAAATTTTAAAGTCATATTCGTAATCTACTCTCCAATACCTTTCATTTGATACCTATATTGTCCCGATCGGTCCGCTTTTGATTTTGGGTTGTCATTTTGGCATAAGGGGGAGGGTCCGTCCCCCTTCCGATAACGAAAAATTACATAGCCTATGTTTCCTTCCAGACCAAGCTACACAATATGCGAAAATATCGAGAAAATCGGTTCTGCCGTTTTTTAGTCTATACAGAACAAACAAATCGAGTTCAATATATCCGTGATTGGCTAATGTGCCAATTTTGGGCGTTTTTGTGGAAGTGGGGTGACTCCCTTTACTTCGACATGAATTTGTATGTCAGATTCGTTATCTACTCCCGCATGCTTTGCATTTGATACCCATATTGTCTTTAACGGTCCACTTTTGATTTTGGGTGGTGTCGTGGGGTAAGGGTCCGCCCCCTTCCCTTATTAGTAAATTATAAAGCCTATTCCTACTTCCGAACCATATTCGTAATCTACTCCCGAATACCTTTCATTTGAGTCCCATATTGTCATTATCGTCAAATAAACCTATTTTAAGGAGTTTTGGGGCTGGGGCGGCCCCCTAGTTACTTGGACCCAACTTTTATTATGAAATTCGTAGTCTACTCCTGAATACCTTTCATTTGAGTCCCATATTGTCCCGATCGGTCCACTTTTATTTTTGGGTAGTACTTTTGGGTTAAAGGGGGAGGGTCCGCCCCCCTCCCAATATCATGTACATCAGTCCGTCTGTTGAAATTACGCTACAGTCTTTATCAAGTAAAAGCGTGCTAAGTTCGGCCAGGCCGAATCTTAGAATCCACCACCATAGATTCTGCTCAGATATGGGAGCTATATCTAGTTATAGACCGAATTGAACCGTACTTGGCGCAGTTGCTGAGAGTCATAACAGAACACTATATGCAAAATTTCAGCCAAATCCGACAAAAAAAAAATGCGGCTTTCATGGGCTCAAGAATTCAAATCGGGAGATCGGTTTATATGGGAGCTACATCCAAATCTGAACCGATAGGGCCCATTTGCAATCCCCGACGACCTACATCAATACAACGCGTTCGACCGCTACCGTGATTTCGACAGACGGACGGACATGGCTAGTTCGAATCAAAATTTCGAGACGATCAAAAATATATATGCTTTATGGGGCCCTAGATCAAGTTTTCGAGGTGTTACAAACGGAATGACTAGATTAGTATATCCCCATGCTATGCTGGTGGGTATAACAAAAATTATGTTGCGCTAAACCTTTACACAGATTCTTTTTTTCTTATCCATAGGCAGGTTAAGTTCGAAGATGGGCTATATCGGACCTTGTCTTAATAAAGCCCTCATATAGACGACCGATCAGCCTATTTAAGGTCTTTGACCCATAAAAAGCGCTTTTATTATCCGATTTTACTAAAATTTGGAACAGTGAGTTATGTTAGGCCCTTCGACTTCTGTCTTCAATTTGGCTCAGATCGGTCCAGATTGGGATATAGCTGCCATATAGACCGATTACTCGATTTAAGGTCTTGGGACCATAAAAGGCGTATTTGTTGTCCGTTTTCGCTGAAATTTTGCACAGTGTGTTATGTTAGGCCCTTTGATATTCTGTTTCAATTTTGACTCAGATCGGTCCAGATTGGGATATAGCTGCCATGTTGACCGATCTCTCGATTTAAGGTCTTGGGATCATAAAAGGCGTATTTGTTGTCCGTTTTCGCTGAAATTTGGCACAGTGAGTTGTGTTAAGCCCTTCGAGACTATTTTTCAATATGGCCCAGATCGGTACAGATTTGGATATAGCTGCCAGATAGACCGATCACTCGATTTAAAATCTTTGCCCCAAAAAAGGCGCATTTATTATCCGATTTTACTAAAATTTGGAACAGTGAGTTGTGTTAGGCCCTTCGACATTATTCTTCAATTTGGCTCAGATCGATCCAGATTTGGATGTAGCTGCCTTATAGACCGATATCTCGATTTAGGGTTTTGGGCCCATAAAAGGCGCATTTTTCAGATTTCGCTGAAATTTGGGACAGTGAGTTGTGTTAGGCCACTCAACATCCCTTTCTAATTTTGCCCAGATAGGTCTAGAGTTGGATATAGCTGCCATGTAGACCGATCTCTCGATTTAAGTTCTTGGGACCATAAAAAGCGTATTTGTTGTCCTTTTTCGCCGAAATTTGGGACAGTGAGTTGTGTTAAGCCCATCGAGATTCTTTTTCAATATGGCCCAGATCGGTACAGATTTGGATATAGCTGCCAGATACGCCGATCTCTCGATTTAAGGGCGCATTTATTGCCCGATTTCGCTGAAATTTGGAATAGTAAGTTGTGTTAGGCCCTTTGACTCAGATCGGTCCAGATTGGGATATAGCTGCCATATAGACCTATCTCTCGATTTAAGGTCTTAGGACCAAAAAAGCGCAGATTAGGGGATTAGGATTAGCGGGATTAGGGTGGCCATTGGTGGTTATTTAAAGGCGCCAATAACTCGCCTTGTCATATCGAGCATCGTAGGCGCTCAGCGTTTTTGTGCAAGAGCCGGTGCCACCCGTCCTCTCACTGAGACTCTCCGCTCGATAACGCTGATTGTCCGCGACTGCAGTTACAGCTACTCCGGATGAAGCATTCCACTATCCGCAATCTGTGGATCAGTCCGGTAGCTCGCAGCTAAGCTTCTCGTGACAGCAATGAACACCACACAGATCGGACCTATGCCGTGCCGGGAAAATCGGTCTATACTTCGATAAAACTGCTATGGGTGCAAAAAGTATGCATTTTTCAACGGATTATGATGATTGGTGGCGGGTATCCAAAGTTTGACCCGGCCGAACTTGTTTACGTGTTTATTCTCATTTAAAACGCATATACATGTCGGCTTTTTCTCCATTTCATTGCTATGTCTTCCACATATTTTCTTGCACTCTATCGCAACTGGATTATCTATCCAACTATCGTTTGCAGTGCTCACTCGAGTCCAACTTGTTTCTCGTTGCGTCGTTTTGGGCTACTTTAAAGCTGGAAATGAATAAAGACATCGTTAGTCATACAACAAGCAAATGAAGTCAGGCGATGTGCGTCTGGCAGTCAGTCACTCACTCACTCACCGCAAGTAGTCCACAAACATGCAAGTGCAACTTGCTGATGATGTTAGTCACAACTATGCTGCGACGGCTGCAATCCACTATGAATATATGAATACTAGGCAAATTCCGCCAAATACCAGACTGCATGGCCGATTAGCAGACTAGCGTTTGCAGGTGCCGTTGCAAGTGTCAGTTGGCGTTGACTGCAGCAGTTGCAGACCAAACATGTTTTAATTTGTATAATGATTATGAAAATGTGTGTAATTAAATGTGGCATTAAATTAAATTAGTCTCAAATATAATTTGTGAAAATTCCACACTCACACACACAAACACCTCTCTCTCTCTCTCCCCACCCATATTTGATTGATTAATGTTTGTATAGATGCCACAAGACTATATTTGCATAGCAGTCCGATCATAACACATGCAAAAACAAGTTCATCATAGAAATTTTTCTTATGTGGCATGCCTAGAAGGCCTACACAATTTGTCAGCAGTTAAAAAAAAAAAAAAACAAATGATAAAGAGGTGGCCTAGCAAAAGTTCAAGGTTCATTAGCAACAATAACATTTATCATCGCGATAATCGATGTAATGCACAAAGGAAACCAGTAAGGAAGGAGCAAAATTTAATGAAAATCAAACAACAAAGGACAAAACATATATTGGGTTGCCCAAAAAGTAATTGCGGATTTTTTAAAAGAAAGTAAATGCATTTTTAATAAAACTTAGAATGAACTTTAATCAAATATACTTTTTTTACACATTTTTTTCTTAAGCAAGCTAAAAGTAACAACAAAGTCACAAGCTGTGAAAAAATTTGTCAACGCCGACTATATGAAAAATCCGCAATTACTTTTTGGGCAACCCAATATATTATGGTGGAGCAATTAGAACGGAAGGAAAACATTTTGATTAGTTCTTCGCGTTGCTGATTCTTGGATCGTACTGATCAAAAAAATCCACTACATCATACTCCTACGGTAAAGGTCGATTCTCCAGATATTGTTTTTCTCAGACTTTAGTCACTTTTTATACCCTCCACCATAGGATGGGGGTATACTAAGTTCGTCATTCTGATTGTAACTCCTCGAAATATGTGTCCGAGACCCCATAAAGTATATACATTCTTGATCTTTATATCATTTTAAGTCGATCTAGCCATGTACGTCCGTCTGTCCGTCCGACAAATCGGCCGATATACATATGTGACAGCCATATCCAGATCTTGTCCGATTTCAATGAAATTCACCAGTAATGTCGAGCGTCAAGAGAAAATCCTTCCTAACAAATTTCAAGAGAATCGGTTAACAAATGACCATTTTATTGCAATATTACTGCAAATCGGACTAACATATATATGGGAGCTATATTTTAGTCTGAACCGATTTCTATGAAATTCAATCGCAATGTCGGGAGTCATAAAAAAATCCCTCCTGCCAAATCTCAAGATAAACGGTTAATAAAAGACCATTTTATTGCATGTCATGACATTTTAAGACAATCTAGCCATGTCCGTCCGTCTGTCCGTCCGTCCGTCTGTCCGTCCGTCCGTCCGTCTGTCCGTCCGTCTGTCCGTCCGTCTGTCCGTCCGTCTGTCCGCCCGTCTGTTCCTCCGTCCGTCTGTCCGTCCGTCTGTCCACCCGTCTGTTCCTCCGTCCGTCTGTTCGTCCGTCCGTCTGTTCGTCCGTCCGTCTGTCCGTCCGTCCGTCTGTCCGTCCGTCTGCCCGTCCGTCTGTCCGTCCGTCTGTCCGTCCGTCTGTCCGTCCGTCTGTCTGTCGAAAGCACGCTAACTATCGAAGTAGTATAGCTATCCGCTTGAAATTTTGCACAAATACTTCTTATAAGCGTAGGTCGGTTGAGATTGTAAATGGGCCATATCGGTCCATGTTTTGATATAGCTGTCATATCAACCGATCTGGGATCTTGACTTCTTGAGACACAAGAGGACGCAATTCTTATCCGATTTGGCTGAAATTTTGCATGAAATGTTTTGTTATAGTTTCTAACAACTGTGTCAATTATGGTTCAAATCGGTCCATAACCTGACATAGCTGTCATATAAACCGATCTGGGGTCTTGACTTCTCGAGTCTCTAGAGGGCGCAATTCCTATCCGATTTGGCTGAAATTTTGCATACGGTGTTTCGTTATGACGTCCAATAACTGTGCCAAGTACGGTGTAAATCGGTATATAGCCTGATATAGCTGCCATATAAACCGATCTTGACTTCTTGAGTCTCTAGAGGGCGCAATTCCTATCCGATTTGGGTGAAATTTTGCATGAGATGTCTCGTTATAGTTTCTAACAACTGTGTCAATTATGGTTCAAATCGGTTCATAACCAGACATAGCTGTCATATAAACCGATCTGGGGTCTTGACTTCTTGAGTCTCTAGAGGGCGCAATTCCTATCCGATTTGGCTGAAATTTTGCATACGGTGTTTCGTTATGACGTCCAATAATTGTGCCAAGTACGGTGTAAATCGGTATATAGCCTGATATAGCTGCCATATAAACCGATCTTGGATCTTGACTTCTTGAGTCTCAGAGGGCGCAATTCCTATCCGATTTGGGTGAAATTTTGCATAAGATGTTTCGTTATAGTTTCTAACAACTGTGTCAATTATGGTTCAAATCGGTTCATAACCAGACATAGCTGTCATATAAACCGATCTGGGGTCTTGACTTCTTGAGTCTCTAGAGGGCGCAATTCCTATCCGATTTGGCTGAAATTTTGCATACGGTGTTTCGTTATGACGTCCAATAACTGTGCCAAGTACGGTATAAATCGGTATATAGCCTGATATAGCTGTCATATAAACCGATCTTGGATCTTGACTTCTTGAGCCCCAAGAGGGCTCGTAACTATTATCCGATTTGACTGAAATTTTGTACAACGGCTTCTCCCATGACCTTCAGTATACGTGTCAAATTTGGTCTGAATCGGTCTTCAGCCTGATACAGCTCCCCTATAAACCCATCTACCTATTTTACTTTTTGAGCCCCTAAAAGGCCAAATTCTTATTCGATTTCGCTGAAACACTCAATTCAATTAACATAGCAATTCTTTTGTTTGTCTAAAAAGTGATACCGGGTAAGAACTCGACAAATGCGATAATTGGTGGAGGGTATATAAGATTCGGTACGGACGAACTTAGCACGCTTTTAGTTGTTCTGGATGCATTGGCAGCTCTTGCGATGCTTCTGGCTGATCTTCACTCAAAAATCGTCAATTCTGCTTATTCACATACCCACTGAGCCAAAAATGATCTTCGCCGCTCAATGGAAGAAGTGCGCGATGAACTTTCTTGACAGAGCACTTATTTTGATAACAAAAATTCAATCATTTGGAAGCGTTGTTCGTTTGTAGGACGATTCATGGTTAAATTAGGGACCAAACTGAAGATGTTTGACAGCGAAACAAAACATGATATTGCCAAAAAGATAATACCTAAAAAATCACCCTTTAATTATGTTTAAAATGTCTCTGCTAGAGAAACGATTTACAGGCATTATGACTGATTTGAAATCTAAATACATTTTTGACATTTTTTTAATCGCTTAAGCTGTCTGGCCTGCCTCCCATCGATCTATTTACTAAAAATCTATGTCATACCCAAAGTTTTGAACATTCCACTAAGGCAAGAACGAACTAAAACAGACATCATCTTGAGCAACAACTGTGGCCAGTTGGTTGACAAGCGACAACCGTAGAGAGCGATTACAACATCATCAACAATCAGCCATCAACAACATGTTTTGGTGGCCACCCGTTTATGCGGCTATTGTCTGTCGGCGACATAGTGAGTGCTTGGTTGGTTAGTTGGCCCATTATCACCGCCACTGTCGCACAGCTGGCAACACCTGTTAGACGTTTGGACGGACATGGTGACAAGAATTTATTTCGCTGTCGGTGATGACTTTGAAAAAACACCCTTCTTCTTTGTCGTAGTCAATCCAAGGAAATGTAAGAAAACTGCCGGAAAATTATTTTGTCACTTGACCAAAACCAAGTTTTAGTATGCAGCGTTTAACAAATGCAAAATTGTCCAAATTATTCTTTCATGAGGGGCAACAAGTGAGGAGGGTGATTTTTTGGGGAGGAAATATTTGAAATGAGATTGAATAGTGAAGATATATGACAACTTAAGGGAGATCTACTAAGCGGTATGTTTATGAACCATCTGTGACTAGGTTGGTATCCATTTTAAGGGGGGGCTAGAAATGCTTCATGATATGACATGAAATTCCAGCTTCCAGGGGCTCAAGAAATCAAATCGAGAGCTTTATCAGGTTATAGACCGATTTGGACCGAACTTGGCACATTTGTTAGAAGTCGTAACAAAACACTATGTGCAAAACTTTAAACAAATCGAACAAAAATTGCGGCAACCAAGGGCTCAAGAAGTCAAATCGGGAGATTGGTTTATATGGGAGCTATATTTATATTTAAACCGATAAGGCCCATTTGCAGTCCCCAACGATCTACATCAATATTAAGTATCTGTGCAAAATTTCAAGCGGATTGCTTTAGACGTTCGGCCGTTATCGTTATTTCGACAGAAGGGCGGACGGTCGAAAATGGCTTGATCGACTCAGAATATCGAGAAGATCAAAAATATCTATACTTTATGGGGTCAAAGATCAAAATTTCGAGGTTTGTCAAACGGAATGACTAGATTAGTATACCCCCACCCTATGGTGGTGGTCATAAAAATATATATTTAAATTTGGGGTCAAGTACCTAAGGGCACGCCTCACTTCAAACGTCCCCCAAAATGGTCAATACGACCAATTGGCACAATATGGAACTTAAATAAATGATATTTGAGAGTAGAATAAGAATCTGAAATAAAAACAAGTAAGAGCGTGCTCGACCGGGCCGAATCTTATATACCCTCCACCATGGAACGGTATCTCCTAATAGGTAAACAAAGAATATTGAATCTTATGCTCTTAGAGCTATATCAAGTTATAGTCCGATTCGGACCATAAATGAATGCTGAACATTGCAAAAGTCATTGTGTAATATTTCAATTCATTCGGATAAGAATTGCCCTTTGTAGGGGCTCAAGAAGCAAAATCTGGAGATAGGTTTATATGGGAGCTGTATCAAGCTAATGATCGATTCAGACCATATTGGACACGTATGTTGAAGGTCATGAGAGAAGCCCTTGTATAAAATTTCAGCCAAATCGGATGAGAATTACGCCCTCTAGAGGTTCAAGAAGTCCAGATCCCAGATCGGTTTATATGGCAGCTATATCAGGTTCTATACCGATTTACGCCATAGCTAGCACATTTGATGGAAGTGCTACCAAAACATTACTTGCAAAATTTCAGTTAAATCGGACGAGAATTGCGCCCTCTAGAGGCCTAAGAAGTCAAGACCCAAGATCGGTTTATATGGCAGCTATATCAAAACATGGACCGATTTGAATCATATTAAGCACAGTTGTTGGAAGTGATACCAAAACACTACGTGGAAAATTTTAGTTGATTCGGACAAGAATTGCGCCCTCTAGAGGCTCAAGAATTCAAGACCCAAGATCGGTTTATATGGCAGCTATATCAAAACATGGACCGATTTGGCCCATTTACAATACCAACTGACCTACACTAATAAGAAGTCTTTGTGCAAAAATTTCAAGCGCCTAGCTTTACTCCTTCGAAAGTTTGCGTGCTTTCGACAGACGGACAGACAGACGGACAGACAGACGGACGGACAGACGGACGGACAGACAGACGGACATGGCTAGATCGACATAAAATGTCATGACGATCAAAAATATATATACTTTATGGGGTCTTAGACGAGATTTTGAGGAGCTACAAACAGAATGACGAAATTAGTATACCCCCATCCTATGGTGGAGGGTATAACAAGTAAAAAGGCGTTAAGTTCGGCCGGGCCGAACTTTGGATACCCACCACCTCGGGTATATAAGTAAACCACCTTTCATAATAATCCGGTGAAAAATGTATAATTTATGCCCCCATAGTAGTTTTATAGAAATAGGGTCTGATTTGGACCAAATTGGAAACGGATATTGAAAGGTCTAATAAGTACAAGTCATTGTTCAATTTTGTAGAACAAAATATTGGCCAGTTTGGTAGCCATATCCAAATATAGACCGATTTGAACCATTTACGACACGGATGTCGAAAAGCCTAACATAAGTCACTGTGTCAAATTTCAGCGCAATCGGATGTGCCTTTTATGGGCCCAAGACTTCAGCGCAATCGGATGTGCCTTTTATGGGCCCAAGACTTTAATTCGAGAGATCGGTCTATATGGCAGCTATATCCAAATCTGAACCGATCTGGGTCAAATTGCAGAAAGTTGTCGAAGAGCCCAACACAACTCACTGTCCCAAATTGCGGCGAAATCGGACAATAAATGCGACTTTTATGGGCCCAAAACATTATATCGAGAGATCGGTCTATATGGCAGCTATATCCAAATCTGAACTGATATAGGCCAAATTGAAAAAAAAATACTGAAGCGCCATACACAAATCACAATTCCAAATTTAGGCGATATCGGACAAGTAATTCGTCAGCTCAAAACCCTAAATCGAGAGATCGGTCTATAAGGCCGCTATATCCAAATCTGAACCGATCTGCGCCATATTCTCCAGAAAGATGTCGAGGGGAACGGAATGACAAAATGAATATACCCCCATCCTTCGGTGGTGGGGGTATAATAAAGACCAAGTGCCAGGGGACCCCTCCATCTGTGATATATCTCGGACAATTCTGCGACACAAATATTTTGAACCCTCCACAGGGCATTACATTTAAGAAGTTCTGACAAAGATAATGAACATGTAGATGCTCATACCTAGTCTGATAACTATTGCACCCAACAGCTGTTCAAAAAACTAAATCTAAAGTTCTGTTCATATTGAAACTTTAATAGGTTTAAGGCTGGTTCGTACCATACTGGCCTTTTACCACCCTTCACAGTTTAAAATGCAAATTCTTTGGTTTAGAACATTGCCAACGTTAGAGCTATGCATTGTTGCATATCACTTATCCAGCGATAGCTTATTTGTTTTCTCGTCTTGACAATAAATCAAGCCAAAGACCATAAAGTCCAGATGACAAGAAAATGCCGTTATTGAACATCTGAAAAGACACGTCAATGGCTAGCGCGATAGTGGAACGCTACAATCCATAGAAACAATCGACGCGAGTACCATACCACCTAACAGAGACCAAGTGGAAATCATAACAGCAGATAGATCTGGACAGAATCTCACAGCGATAAAATATATGGCGTCATAAAACTTAACAACAAATTACAAATCATTACGCCGAACTGCTGCAATGGCCAAACAATCGATGCATGGACAGATGGACCGCAGGCGAACAGAGTTGCCAACAAAAAAAAATAAAACAAGAAAGGACGGGCTGAAATCGGGCAGAGCCGACCTTTGTCGTCGTCGTCGAAATTAAAATGTTGCTTATATTTTAAAGGAAAAATTTCGACTAAACTCCATATAAATTCTGGGAGTCATAGAGGAAATCACTGTGCAAAAGTTTTAAGAAAATTGGAAGCACAGGGGGATAGAATCAACAAGTAAGAGCATGTGAAGTTCGTCCGGGCCGAGTTTTGGGAACCCACCACCATGGATTCTGTTAAAAATGTATGCAAAATAAATTTAGATGAAGGGCATAATTTTACTCTACATTCCAAACTTCTGTCAAACCAGCAAAAATTAAAGCTTCTGAGGAACCGAACAAGGATGATCGAGAGACGGGTTTGGAAGTCATAACAGAACACTTCATGCTTAACTTTAGCCAAATCGTACAAAAATTGCGGCTTCCAGGGGTTCAAGAAGCCAAATCAGAAGATGGGTTTATATGGGAGCTACATCAGGTTAGACCGATTAGAATCGTACTTAGCACAGTTATTGAAAGTCATAATAGAACACCGCATACAAAATTTCAGCCTATTTGGACAAAAATTGCGGCTTCCAGGGGCTCACGAATTCAAATCAGGAGATCGGTTTATATGGGAGCTATATCTAAATCTGAACCCATATGCCCCTTTTGCAATTCCCAACGACCTACATCAATATTAAGCAACTGTGCAAAATTTCAAGCAGATACCTTTACGCGCTCGACCGCTATCGTGCTTTCGACAGACGGTTAGACGGCGGACGGACATGGCTAGATCGACTCAGAATGTCAAGACGATGAAGAATGTGTAGATTCTTTATGGGGTTTTAGACGAATATATCGAGGTGTTATAAATGAAATGACTAGATTAGTATAACCCCATCCTGTGGCGGTGGGTATAAAAAAAGTCATATATCCCCGAAACCAGTAGAGTTAGGGCAGAACACAAGCGGATTTTTTTTTTTTTTTTGTAGGAAAAAACAAGTAAAAAGGCGTTTAGTTCGGCCGGGTCGAACTTTGGAAACCCACCACCTCGGGTATATATGTAAATCACCTTTTGTCATGTGTTCGAATCCTGGCGAGAGTATCAGAAAAAATTTTCAGCGGTGACTTTACCCTCCTTATGCTTGCAACATTTGTGAGGTACTATGCCATGTAAAACTTCTCTCCAAAGAGGTATCGTATTGCAACACGGCTTTCGGTCTCGGCTATAAAAAGGAGGCCCCTTATCACTGAGCTTTAAAACTTGAATCTGACTGCACTCATGGATATGTGAGAAGTTTGCCCCTGTTCCTTAGTGGAATGTTCATGGGCAAAATTTGCAATTTTACCTTTTGTCATAATCCGGCGAAAAATGCATAATTTATGCCCCCTTAGCAGCTTTATCGAAATACGGTCCGATTTGGACCAAATTCGATACGGATATTGAGAGGTCTAACAAGTCACAAGTCATTGTTCAATTTTGCAGAACAAAATATTGATATATGTGGTAGCCATATCCCAACATAGACCGATTTGAACCATAAACGACACGGTTGTCGAAAAGTCTAACGTAAGTAACGGATAATAAATGCGCCTTTTATGGGCCCAAGACCTTAAGTTGAGAAATCGGTCTATATGACAGCTATATCCAAATCTGAACTGATCTGGCCCAAATTGAAAAGGGATATCGAAGATCAAAACGTAACTCACGGTCTCAAATTTCAGCAAAATCGGACAAAAAATGCGCCTTTTATGGGCGCAAGACCTTAAATCGAGAGATCGGTCTATATGTCAGCATATCTAAATCTGGACCTATTTGGGCCAAATTGAAGAAGGTTATCGAGGGCCCTAACACAACTCACTGTACCAAATTTCAGCAAAATCGGATTATAAATGGGCCTTTTATGAGCCCAAGACCTTAAATCGAGAGATCGGTCTATATGTCAGCATATCTAAATCTGGACCTATTTGGGCCAAATTGAAGAAGGTCATCGAGGGCCCTAACACAACTCACTGTACCAAATTTCAGCAAAATCGGATTATAAATGCGCTTTTTATGGACCCATGACCTTAAATCGAGAGATCGGTCTATATGGCAGCAATATCCAAATCCGGACCGATCTGGGCCAAATTGAAAGAGGGTATCGAGGGCCCTAACACAACTCGTTGTACCAAGTTTCAGCAAAATCGGATTATAAATGGGCCTTTTATGAGCCCAAGACCTTAAATCGAGAGATCGGTCTATATGTCAGCATATCTAAATCTGGACCTATTTGGGCCAAATTGAAGAAGGTTATCGAGGGCCCTAACACAACTCACTCTACCAAATTTCAGCAAAATCGGATTATAAATGCGCCTTTTATGGGCCCAATACCTTAAATTGAGAAATCGGTCTATATGGCAGCTATATCCAAATCCGGACCGATCTGGGCCAAATTGAAAGAGGTTATCAAGGGGCCAAACACAACTTACTGCCCCAAATTGCAGCAAAATCGGACAATAAATGCGAGTTTAAGGACGCAAGACCTTAAATCGAGAGATCGGTCTATATGACAGCTGTATTTAAATCTGGACCGATCTGGGCCAGATTGAAGAAGGTTATCGAGGGGCATAAAATAACTCACTGCCCCAAATTTCGGCGAAATCGGATTTTAAATGCGCCTTTTATGGGTCCAAAACCTCAAATCGAGAAATCGGTCTGTATGCAAGCTATATTTAAATCTGGACCGATCTGGTCCATCACAACTCACTGTCTCAAATTTCAGCAAAATCGAACAATAAATGCGCTTTTTATGGGCCAATGACCTTAAATCGAGAGATCTGGTCCAAATTGAGAAGAAATGTCAACGGGCCTAATACATCTCACTGTCGCAAATTCAAGCAAAATCGGATAATAAATGTGGCTTTTATGGGCCTGAGACCCTAAATAGGCGGATCGGTATTTATGGGGGCTATATCTAAATCTTGACCGATCTGGACCAAATTAATGGAGGTTATCGAGGGACCGAACATAACTCACTGCCCCAAATTTCACCAAAAACGGACAGTAAATGCGCCGATTATGGGCTCAAGATCTTAAATCGAGAGATTGGTGTATATGGCAGCTATATCCAAATCTGGACCGATCTGGGCCAAATTGGAGAAGGATATCGACTGGCCTATCACAACTCACTGTCCCAAATTTCAGCAAAATCGGACAATAAATGTGCATTTTATGAGGCTAAGACTTTAAATCGAGAGATCGGTCTATATGGGAACTATATCCAAATCTGAACTTATCTGGGCCAAATTGAAGAAGGACGTCGGAAGGCCAGACATAACTAACGGTCCCAAATTTCAGCAAAATCAGATAATAAATGTGGCTTTTATGGGTCTAAGACCCTAAATCGGCGGATCGGTCTATAAGGGGGCTAATATCAAGATATGGCCCGATTAACCTGCTTGTGGACAAAAAAAAAGAATCGGTGCAAAGTTTCAGCTCAATATCTCCATTTTTAAACACTGTAGCGTTATTTCAACAGACAGACTAACATGGCTAGATCGTCTTAGATTTTTAAGCTGATCAAGAATATATATACTTTATAGGGTCGGAAATCGATATTTCGATGTGTTGCAAACGGAATGACAAAATTAATATTCCCCCTATCCTACGGTGGTGGGTATAAAAACCAAAAATGTGAAAATCGGACCACAAATGATGACTTGGCAGACCGGACAGTTTTTTGAAATGTCGAGCTGCCTAACTGTTGGGCACTTCCAGGAGGAGCCCGGGCAACTTGGGGCCTTGAAATCCCATTCAATTTCAAATTTCAATCCTATCTCTATCCGTCTTAAAAGAGCAAATGTTTTCTTAGTTCTTTTTTCCGATTCTGTCCCACTGTGCCAGCTGAAACTATAAAAGAACTTTACATGTTCAAATCTGTTAATAATTACGTCCTTCAGGATTTACGTCCTTAGATTTTAGACCGTTAAGGGGAAAATTTTATGTAAAACTTAATGAAATTAGAAAAGAAGAACAATTGTAAATGTCTATCGTTTATGTTGCTGATTGTTAGAGACAAAACCACAAAACTCGGCAACTCTGTGCATACAGCTCTCTGCTACCCCACTGACTACAGAATGTTGTGATACCTGTCGCTTCAGCAAGTTTAAGGAAGAACTTGCCGGCATATTCAACCACGGGCTAAGAAGGGGTGGCCGCTTAGAATTGCAAATATGAAGAATAACTATGATTATTGAATGGACTCGGCACACTTGTACTGGAACAGATGCAACTAACGATAGACACCACCAGCCATCCCAAAACATTCAAGCAGTGCATCATTGCAAAAGGTAAATAACACAAACATTACAACGCTTCCTCATTGAAAATTATTGCGGTGGCAAACCGACTGGCCGGCTAACTAACTAACTGACTGGAATGACTGAGTGCCTTAACTTGCTGTGAACTTGTCTGTGCGGCAGACGATGGATGATAGCAGCAAACAGCATGCTCATGGTGATATGCCATGTTAGCAGCACCAGAACTCTGGCGATCAGCTAGAGTCTGATGTGATGGTGTTGGCCATTTCTGCACAGGTGTCAATTAAATTGATTATTGAGGTGTTTATCGTTACACAAAACTTTTCCATTTGCCAAAGCTTTCCCCCCCTCCCCCCCCCCCCCCCATGCTGTAGATCGACAGAGAATGGTAGCAGTGTTTTTTTCGGTTTTTTACATTAAGGAACGATTTCACCCAAATGATGATTATCCCAAAATGATGGAATTATAATAAATGGAATTTAAGAATATATCTTTGATTTAACGCAAAGTATTGGAATCATCATTAAAGCAAAACTGGATTTAGCATAAACCTGTCAACAGATCTGGTAATGGTCAAGAGTCAAATATTTTTCGTGCAGAAAGGTTAGATGAGGAATAGACTTAAAGCAGGAAAAATTTAATTCTCATAATAAAGTGCAAAAAATATGATTAGTACTTTTGTGGTGCATAATGATCCCGTGGTGAGAATAGTGTACTACATTTTTTGATATCTGAAGGGGGACGAACCCTCCCCCCTTACCCTAATTTTCAGAAACGCCAGATCTCGAAGATGGGTGGTGCGATTTAAGCGAAATTTTGTGTGCTCTCATATAGTACCCTAAAAATAAAATATTTGGTATCCAAATTTCGGATAGGGTACCTAGGGGGGCCGCCCCATCCTAAAACCTATCTAACATATATTTAGACCAATCACGACAATATGGGACTCAAATGAAAGGTATTTAGGATAACAAAACGTATCTGATATTCAAATGTCGCACCAAGTGTTTGGGGGGACCACCCCAACCCCCAAAATACCCCTTAATCGGACATATTTACCGATCATGGCAATGTGGGACTCAAATGAAAGGTATTTAGGATAAGGACACGTATCTGATATTCAAATGTCGGACCAAGTGTTTGGGGGGACCACCCCGACCCCCAAAACACCCCTTAATCGGCCATATTTACCGATCATGGCAATATGGGACTCAAATGAAAGGTATTTGCGAGTAGAATACGAATCTAATATACAAATGTGGGACCACGTTGCTGGGAGTCCACCCCTTGTGCTGGACGATTGTCCAATATTGTTTCGAATATCGTGATCTACAATCAGTGGAGACTTACTTACATTGGTGTAGGAATGTTTGCTGGGTAAGGAAGTTCTGCTTTAGTAATCATTCTAACTCTTATACACAATTGTTTTTTTTTGCTCTTATCTCATGTCTATTGAGATGTATCTACGTGAATGCATTCCCAAGTGTAGGTGTCAAGTGATGAAACTCTATTATAGCTGTCGTTTAAGCCAGGCTGGCGATGGGTCAGTGGGGATTGCGGCGGACTACCAGCCAGTGGACTCAGGTTCGAGCCCAGTTAAGGCCATTATTTTTCTGGATTTTTTCCCTTTCTCGAGTTTTTTTTTTTTTTCTGTTCGTCGACAGACAAATGGGTTAATGAAAAGGAATTGTTTTATGTGCGGAAAAGAGATCGACCATGAACAACCGTTGGCATATTTGTTGCTTTTAAGTAATATGCTAGACTTGTTCAAGGTGAACTTGTTTGGGCTCCCGATGGATGTTCATGGATTTAATTAGCCAATCGGATTCTTTTAACGGTTTATGCACTGGATCTTCCAGTATCTCTCATTTTCGTCAAGTTTTTTTTGGTTGGAGTCAGTTTCTTTTTTCCATTGGCTTCAGTTATGGTGTCAAGACTTCGAGTTTTATTAATTCTTCCATCTTGAACATCATCTAAATCACATCGCTCCTGTGGTAAAGTTTTTAAGTGAAGTATTTTTTTTTTTCTAAATTGTCGAAAAGGCGTACAGACAGCCAAACAGAGCCTTTTAAAGCAGTGGAGTCCTTATTTAAGGAGATATAAAAGTGAATCTTGTATCAAACCCTAAAGGTAACGAATTTTATACGTGGTAACCAATGAAGTTTTATTTTGATCAAGGGTTTTATTTAGGTGCAATTGCCATCATTCCCTTATAGTGTCGTTATAAGGGAATCTATATTGACTCCTTCGAATTTGTGGTGGAGTTTTTTCTTAACTTGTTCGCAATTTGGGGGAAATCCCAAGAAGAAAGACGAAAACCAACCGTGATACTAGGTCTTATCCTGGTAAATCATAGGCCTTGTTGCGAGTTAACGTGTGGATCCACCTCCTTGCTAGAGTTTGGTGAGAATTTCATGAGTTAAGGGCAAACCTTTTGGTGAAAAAATTCAGCCAAGGGGCCTGAAGGAGCGGAGTAGTTTTCTATTGCTTGAGGTACTACAGCCAGTCTGGTTGCTTGACTAAACACTTACCATAATTCGAGGAGAAATTACGAAAGTTCCATACAAAGCTGTCCTTGCCTATAAAGTGCTGACTTACCCCTTTTTGAAGACATTATTTAATTGTGGTCATTATTATCTAAGTCGACAGCGAACTGCCGCCACCCATTTATTAGCAGCGCCAACTCATCGACATAACCCCTCTTGCTCACCCAATTACAACACCCACACACGACAGAGCTAAGTCTATAAATAGACGCATGGGAACGTGGAGCCCAGCTTAATCATCTCCGCATAACAGACTCCACACACGAATAACGTCATCAACAAGACGCCCTCAATTGTATCTGGCTAGTGGCTGAGTGAGCTAGCAGATACCTACTTACCGCATCAGTTATCTAAGGTCTCCGGTTCAATTCCCGAGCCGGCCAGGATGAATAATTTTTAATTAAATTAAATTAGCAGATAAGTGTAATTATTATCATATGCAAAGTTTATCATCCTATCTCATTCCTAAACAGCTAAAAGCCCAATAGAATCCACGTCCAGCGTAAAATGCTCATCGAGGCCTCGGCGATCATCGTGCTAACCTGGCTAATGGAAATGGTTAAAAAGTAAAGCCAAAAGGCTTAAAAACAAAAGTGAGTTAAAAGAATCAATTTTCATTTAAATTTTGCATATGAAAGGTTAATGTAGTAAAAAGTTAATTTTAGTCCATCATAATTATAAACTTGAAAGAAATCAATTTTGGGTCATGTCAAGGAAAATTCAATGAACTATTAATTATTACATTTCCTTCCTTTTGAACTATTTCGTCTCAGTTTGCATGCTTGCATAAATATATATTTTTTTTTGACCGTTGAGTTTTCCCTGAGCTGACATATTTAGAATTTGAACGCGTTTGAATAATTATCCGATTAAATTAAATATTACGAGATTAACCCTTAGATCGTTAAATATGAACTGGAATTATAAACTTTTGGTTGTTCGTTCCAAATATTTCATATTTTATTTATATAATACTAGTTATTAAGATTTGGCTTATATGGCATCATCTTCATGAATTTTCTTAAATATAGATATATAATCTGAAATGGATTTCTAAATTCTTTTACCTTTCCTTGGTAGTGATATAGAGATGGAGTAGATATTGCGTTTGGGGCACTGGCAATTGTTAAGGCCGCTGGTGCCATGGTAGGGTAGGGTTTGGAGGCCATGGTTCCCAGAACATCAGGGAATCGAACTAGCTTGTCGCCTATGTTTCTTTACTATAGATTACAATACCAAATTAATGGGGGAATTTCATTCTGATTTGGTTTGGTCCATTAAGTTTTCAAAGTCTAGATCCATAGTGCTTTTGTTTACTGGGAGTCTAAAATAATATTTTGTTTGTGTCCGAGATTGTGGAAATCCGGTGAATAAAGGAGGTCCGAACCCCCCCACCCGACTGTCTTGCTAGCCCTTTTTAATGGCTCCCAGTCCTCTTTGTTTGCATAGAATTATAATTGGAAATTAAGTCAACATCTTCCACCACAATCTATTTTGTCGAAAGGCGAGTTTTAGCGACCTTCTGGGTAGTAGAAATCTTATAACGTCTTTGTGACCACAATCCGAACCCCTTTTGGACATTACACCCTTCCCCAAAACACCCCCCAAACCGGACTTATTTATTGGCCATAGGAATATGGGGCTTAAATAAAAGGTATTTGAGTGTAGAATACGAATCGGATATCCAAATATGGGAACAAGTGTTTGAGGGGCTGCCTATCCCCAAAAATTTCCCCCTAGGGGACAAATTTATGACCATAGCAATATGGGGCTCAAATGAAAGATCTTTGGGAGTAAAGCACGAATCTGATATCAATATACGGAAAAAGTGTCTATGGGGCCACCACACCCCCACAACACCACCTAAATAGGAAGTATTTGTTGACTATTGCAATATGAGGCTCAAATAAGAGGGTTTTTAGAGTAGAACACGAATCTGACATATATTTTCAAGGCCAACTAACTGAGTGGCCACCCCATCCCCCAAAACACCCCCCAAGCCAGTCATGTGAGACCATACAAAATTTCGCCTAAATCGCACTACCCATTACCGAGATCTGGCGTTTCTGAAAATTAGGGTAAGGGGGAGGGTCCGCTCCCCCTTCAGATATCAAAAAATGTAGTACCTTATTTTCACCACGAGACCATTATGCACCATCTGTGAAAATTTCTAGAAAATCGGTTCAGCCGTTTCTGAGTCTATAAGGAACAAACAAACACAAATTGATTTTTATTTATAAGATTGTAGTCTCTATTGTGTCCAGGAAGGTAGCTGTCGGCGATGATATTTGGTTATGAAACAAGAGCCAAACTGTGAATTGATTGACGAAAAAATATCTATAGGATGATTAGACCGTTTTGTACGGATATCTCAGTTTGAAAACCAGTAAAGTACACACCTCACCCTAAATTTTGTACATATCGATCCAAAGCTGTAGCTTCTACAAGCTTAAAAGGCCCTATCGGATGAAAGATATATATGAGAGCTATATCTAAACCTGATCCGATTTTGACTTATCGGGACGTCAAATAAAACACTTCAAGCCAACTTTTGTAAAGATCGGACCAAAATTGTAGCTTTTACAGCCTTAAAAGGCCATATCGGAAGATAGATATATATGGGAGCTATATTTAAACCTGATCCGATTTTGGCGAAATTTTGCCCACATATGAGGATGTCAAATAAAACACCTCGTGGCAAATTTTGTAAAGATCGGACCAAAACTGTGGTATCCAGAACCTTAAAAGGCCATTTCGGATGAAAGATATATAGGGGAGCTATATCTAAATCTGATCCGATTTTGACGAAATTTTGCACACGTATGAGGATGTCAAATAAAACACCTCGTGGCAAATTTTGTAAAGTTCGGACCAAAATTGTAGCTTCTACAGCCTTAAAAAGCCATATCGGATGTAAGACATACATGGGAGCTATATCTAAACCTGATCCGATTTTGGCGAAATTTTGCACACATATGAGGATGTCAAATAAAACTCTTCATGCCAAATTTTGTAAAGATCGAACCAAAAATGGAGCTTCTACAGCCTTAAAAGGCCATATCGGATGTAAAATATATATGGGAGCTACATCTAAACCTGATCCGATTTTGGTGAAATTTTGCACACATATGAGGATGTAAAATAAAACACCTCAAGCCAAATTTTTTAAAAATCGGACCAAAATTGTGGCTTCCACAGACTTAAAAGGCCATATCAGATGAAAGATATAAATGGGAGCTATATCTAAATCTGATCCGATATTGGCGAAATTTTGCACACATATGAGGATGTCAAATAAAACTCTTCATGCCAAATTTTGTAAAGATCGAACCAAAACTGTAGCTTCTACAGCCGTAAAAGGCCCTATCGAGTGAAAGATATATATGAGAGCTATATCTAAATCTGAACCGATTTTTTCCAAAATCAATAGCTTTTGTCCGCGGACCAAAAAAAAAACGCTTGTGCAATATTTTGTGAAAATCGGACCGCAAATGCGACCTGTACCTTGATTACAAGAATACATGGACAGACAGACAGACGGACATAGCTAAATCGAATCAGGAAGTGAATCTAAGCCGATCCGCATAATTATCGATGGGTCTAGCTCTTCTCCTTCCTAGCGTTGCAAACAAACGCACAAATCTATAATACCCCGTACCACAGTAGTGGTGTAGGGTATAATTAGATTGGGCTATTCAATCATTTTGTCAAACATTTTAGCGATTTGGATTCAGTATTTGCTGATGATTTTTATACCCTCCACCATAGTATGGAGACATACTAATTTCGTCATTCCGTTTGTAAGACATCGAAATATTCATCTAAGACCCCATAAAATATATTTACATATTCTTGATTGTCATGACATTTTAAGTCGGTCTAGCCATCTCCGTCCGTCTGTCCATCCGTCTGTCGAAAGTAACCTCACTTCCGAAAGAGTAAACTTTGGCGCTTGAAATTTTGCAAAAATACTTCTTATCAGTGTAGGTCGGTTTGGATTGTTTGGCCACATGGGTCCATGTTTTGATATAGCTGGCATATAAACCGATTTGAATCTTGACTTATTGAGACGCTAGAGGGCGCAATTCTCATTCGATTTGGCTGAAATGTCAGTGCAGATTTGGATATAGCTCCCATATAAACCGATCTCCCGATTTGGCTTTCTAAGCCCCTGCAAGCCACAATTTTCACCCGATTTGGCTTAAATTTTGCACATAGCGTTCCCTGTGACTTCTAACGACTGTTCAAATTGGTTTATAACCTGATAAAGCTCCCATATAAACCGATCCCAGGGTTTGACATCTTGAAGAGGCCTCGATTTTCATCCGATTTGGCTGAAATTTGAAATAAAAGGTTGAGTATAATGCGAATGGGTCTATATACAGCTATAGCTCCCATATAAACCGATCCCCCGATTTGACTTCTTGAGCCCTTAGAAGCCACAATTTTCATTCGATTTGGCTGCAGTTTGGAACAATGACTTGAGTTATGACTTTCAACATTCATGTCAAGTATGATCCGAATCGGTTTATAAACAGTTGTAGCCAGTTGTAACAGTTGTAGTTGTATATAAACCGATCCCCGGATTTGAATTCTTGAGCTCTTAGAAGCCTCAATGTTAATCAGATTTGGCTGCAGTTTGGAAAAAAGATTTGTGTTATGACTTCCAAGCTCCATGCTAAGAATGATGCGAATCGGTCTATAAGCAGCTATAGCCCCCATTTGAACCGATCCTCGGAGTTGACTTCTTGAGCTTTTAGAAGCCTTAATTTTTATCCGATTTGGCTGAAATTTCAAACAAAAACTTGAGTTATGACCAAGATCCATGCCAAGTATGATCCCAATTGGTTTATAAACAGCTATGGCCCCCTTATGAACCGATCACCTGATTGGAATTTTCAGCCCTTAAAAACCTTAATCTGCACTTCATTTAGCTCAAACAATAAATGTAAATTTTTGGCGGAATTCATGGTGGTGGGTAACCAAGATTCGGCCAGGCCGAACTTAGCACGCTTTTTATACCCACCACCGTAGGATAGGGGGTATGTTCATTTAGTTATTCCGTTTGCAACACATCGAAATATCCATTTCCGACCCTACAAAGTATATATGTTTCGGATCGTCGTAAAATTCTAAGACGATCTAACGATGTCCGTGTGTCTGTCCGTCTGTTGTAATCACTCTAGAGCCTTCAAAAAATGAGATATTGAGCTGAAATTTTGCACAGATACGTCTTTATGATGCATTCTGGTTAAGTTCTTGATCGGGCCAAATCGGACCATATTTGAAACAGTGAGTAGTTTTAGGCCTCCCGACATCTGACACAAATATGGTTCAGATCGGACCATATTTAGATATAGCTGTCATATAGACCGATCTCCCGATAAAGGGTCTGAAGCCCATAAAAGCTTAAATTATTACCCGATTTCACTGAAATTTAAAACAGTGGGTTATTTTAAGCCTCCCAACATCTGATCTAAATATGGTTCAGATCGGTTTATATTTAGATATAGCTGCCATATAGACCGATCTCGCGATAAAGGGTCTGAAGTCCATAAAAGCTTAATTTATTACACGATTTCGCTGAAATTTAGAACAGTGGGTTATTTTAAGCCTCCTGACGCCCGACCTAAATATGGTTCAGATCGGACTATATTTATATATAGCTGTCATATAGACCGATCTCCTGATAAAGGGTCTGAAGACCATAACAGCTCTATATATTGTCCTATTTCGCTGAAATTTAAAACAGTGGATTATTTTAAGTCTCCTGACACTTGATTTACATATGGTTCAGATCGGACTATATATAGATATAACTGTTATATAGACCGATCTCCCGATAAAGGGTCTGAAGCCCATAGAAGCTTTATTTATTATCCGATTTTGCTGAAATTTAGAACAGTGGGTTATTTTAAGCCTCCTGACTTCTGAAATAAATATGGTTCAGATCGTACTATATTTGGATATAGCTGTCATATAGACCGATCTCCCGATGAAGGGTCTGAAGACCATAACAGCTCTATATATTGTCCTATTTCGCTGAAATTTAAAACAGTGGATTATTTTAAGACTCCTGACACTTGATCTACATATGGTTCAGATCGGACTATATATAGATATAACTGTTATATAGACCGATCTCCCGATAAAGGGTCTGAAGCCCATAGAAGTTTTATTTATAACCTGAATTCGCTGAAATTTGCAACAGTAGGTTATTTCAAGCCTCCCGTCATCTGATATTAATATGGTTCAGATCGTAGTATATTTGGATATAGCTGTCATATAGACCGATCTCCCTATAAAGGGTCTGAAGACCATAAAAACTTTATTTATTACCCGATTTCGCTGAAATTTAAAACAGTGGTTTATTTTGAGCCTACCGACATCTGACTTAAATTTGGCTCAGATCGGACTATATTTAGATATAGCTGTTATAAAGACCAATCTCCCGATAAAGGGTCTGAAGACCATAAAAGCTTTATTTATTGCCCTATATCGCTGAAATTTAAAGCAGTGGGCTATTTTAAGCCTCTTGACATCTGACCTACATATTGTTCAGATCGGTTTTTATTTATATAAAGGGTGATTTTTTTGAGGTTAGGATTTTCATGCATTAGTATTTGACAGATCACGTGGGATTTCAGACATGGTGTCAAAGAGAAAGATGCTCAGTATGCTTTGACATTTCATCATGAATAGACTTACTAACGAGCAACGCTTGCAAATCATTGAATTTTATTACCAAAATCAGTGTTCGGTTCGAAATGTGTTCAAATTTTGACAAATTTTGTTCAGCGATGAGGCTCATTTCTGGTTGAATGGCTACGTAAATAAGCAAAATTGCCGCATTTGGAGTGAAGAGCAACCAGAAGCCGTTCAAGAACTGCCCATGCATCCCGAAAAATGCACTGTTTGGTGTGGTTTGTACGCTGGTGGAATCATTGGACCGTATTTTTTCAAAGATGCTGTTGGACGCAACGTTACGGTGAATGAACACATTTCGAACCGAACACTGATTTTGGTAATAAAATTCAATGATTTGCAAGCGTTGCTCGTTAGTAAGTCTATTCATGATGAAATGTCAAAGCATACTGAGCATCTTTCTCTTTGACACCATGTCTGAAATCCCACGTGATCTGTCAAATACTAATGCATGAAAATCCTAACCTCAAAAAAATCACCCTTTATAGCTGTCATATAGACCGATCTCCAGATAAAGGGTCTGAAGCCCATTAAAGCTTTATTTTTTATCCGATTTCGCTGAAATTTGAAACAGTGAGTTTTTCTGAGCCGGATTGTGACGAAAGGGGGTTTACATATATACCCGAGGTGTTTGGTATCCAAAGTTCGGCCCGGCCGAACTTAATGCCTTTTTAATTGTTCTTGTTTATGTATCCATCTTTCTCTGTAGTCGTATCTCGTACAAATTCCATAATGGAGGGTATATAAAATTCCGTCCGGCCGAACTTAACTCGCTTTTACTTGTTTACGTTCATGTTTCTCTGGGCAAAAGCCTTGAATTAGTCTTAACACTTAGAAGTTATAAATCTAACTATTCGCCAGAAAGACCCAGATAGGTTTCTACGAGGGTTCACTCATCCATTCTCTATATCCCATAGAAATAAATTAAGCAATTGATCATACAGAGGATACTGAACTTCACGAATGTGTGAGGAATGCTTATAGATGCTGGTCACTGAGCTTATAGATGCTGGTCACTGAGGAGGCATTCACATATAGCATACACAAGGGGTTAACTGTATCAACAAGGCGTTGTAAGTCCCAATCTTAATAACAAGACTCAAAGTTAACGATTTATTAACCTAACCATTTAAAACAAAAAACCATTTACATGAAGGAAAATATTTTTCACCAAAGGAAATCTGTCCTTAAAAAGTTGGAAAATTTGCTATCTTTGGCTCGAATCTGCAAAATTAGGACAAACATTTCTTCAGTGTACAAATGCTACGTAGAGATATTACAACAGGTACATGGTGTTGTTTTGGCAAAAGTGGGGATGTGGCAACCACACTGTTTAGGGGCTCTGGAAAGAATTTTGGACGTGCAGCCAATAGGTTTTTTCCTTATGGCTTTGCAACCAAATGCTCAAATTTATATTGCCCGGTGCAGAAATGGTGCAGGGTATAAAACCCATAAAATTATTGCATCTTGGTTTTACTTAGTGCTCTGAGTCATCCCTAGCCATCGGGCCCCAAATGACTCAAAACGATGCTCTTATTATCAACGCCCACTCAAATTCTGCATGCTTTTAGTATGGCCCGAAACCTACCACAACATAAGGCTAGGGAAGATCTTTGTTGTTCCTAGGATCAAATATCACCACTCAGGGTCTTCTCAAAGCAAATGACAAAAATCCAAGATTCGCCAGCCTTGTGTACATTGGCGTATAAGCCCCCGCAAAGGCATCAACATGCGTGGGATGTAATCATGACTAATATCCCTTGGATGAATGAATGAATCGCTCCCGGGTTGGTATCATTTCAATGAATGACTTGGCATTAAATTAGCAAAAAACAATGACAAGAAAATGAAACAAAACAAGACCAAGTGTGTCGGTGGCACTGATTTGCGCTCTGTGGGAGCAATCATACGGTGGCAATAGATGTTTTTTGCATTGCCACCGGGCTGCAGCCACTCGGTGTTGCACAAATGCGGTTTTTTGTTTGTGTTATGTGAAATGGCACTTTGCCTGGCAATTAGCTGGGGCGACAACAATAGCAATAACACAATAACAAAAGCCAAAATCTATTATAAATAACAACAACAACAGCAGCAACAATTGCTCATAGTAGTGCCGAGTGGAATCCATTAAATTGAGAATTCAATTCAATTGAATTGAATTGGAAATGAAAAAAAAAAACTGCATATAAAATAAATAAATGCACGAATACACTTTTTGAAATTCTAAACAAAAGTTCTTTGCACTTTTGTGGAAGGGAGAGAAAGAAGGGGGGAGCGAAGACATAGGGGAACAGTAGCAATGTTCATTTTTTTTTTCATCAAGGAGACAACAACTGTGGCATCAGCTGCAACCACAATACTAAAGCCAGCAGCAGCAACAACAACAACAATGAACGATAAACAATTGCTTGGGTGCACAGCTGCAATTAAATTTGAGAACAATAACCGCTGCACAAGAACAACAAGAAGCTCATCACACTTGGTGTTCAACATGGGGAACATCCAAACACACACATACACACTATGCAATGCTTGATATGATTTCAAGCTATGTTAGATTGCATCCGGGATGGAAGGTGGTGGAGAACCGATAAAATGCGAATACCAATCCAAATAAATGCCTAAAATTGCAAAACCCTAAACCGTGTACGCTTTCTCGCAAAGGAGCGGGCCATGAACATTCTCCTACACTGAACTAAGATTGAGACGATTTTGGCCGGGCCGAACTTTGGATACCCACCACCTCGGGTATATATGTAAACCACCTTTCATTAAAATTCGGTGAAAATTTTATACTTTATGACCCATATCAGTTATATCAAAACATGTTCCGATTTGGACCAAATACTAATAAGTACAATAGCTATATCTAAAAATTAACCGATCTGAACCATATACGACACGGATGTTGAAAAGCCCAACATAAGTTACTATGTAAAATTTCAGTGAAATCGGATTATAAATGCGCTTTTTATGGGGCAAAGACTTTAAATCGAGAGATCGGTCTACATGGCAGGTATTTTCAAATCTGGATAGATCTGGGCAAAATTGAAGAAGGACGTCGAAGAGCCTAACTAAACTCACTGTCTCAAATTTCAGCGACATCGGACAATAAATGCGTCTTTATGGCCCCAAAACCTAAAACATAGATATCGGTCTATATGGCAGCTATATCTAAATTTGGACCGATCTGTGCGATATTCCAGATATATGTCAAGGGGCTTAACTTAACTCACTGTCCCAAATTTCAGCAAAATCGGGTAATAAATGTGGCTTTTATGGGCCTAACACCATAGATCGGAGGATCGGTCTATATGGCAGCTATATCCAAATCTGAACCGATCTGAGCCAAATTGACAAATGATGTCGAAGGGCCTAACACAACTCACTGTTCCGAATTTCAGTGGAATCGGATAAAAGATGTGGCTTTTTTGGCCCTTAGACCTTAAATCGGAGGGTCGGTCTATATGGCAGCTATATCCAAATCTGAACCGATCTGAGCCAAATTGACGAAGTAAGTCGAAGGGTCTAACAAAACTCACTGTTCCAAATTTCAGCAAAATCGGGTAATAAATGTGGCTTTTATGGGCCTAACACCATAAATCGGAGGATCGGTCTATATGGCAGCTATATCCAAATCTGAACCGATCTGAGCCAAATTGACAAAGGATGTCGAAGCGCCTAACACAACTCACTGTCCCGATTTTCAGCGGAATCGGATAAAAAATGTAGCTTTTATGGCCCTTAGACCCTAAATCGGAGGATCGGTCTATATGGCAGCTATATCCAAATCAGGACCGATCTGAGCCAAATTGACGAAGGATATCGAAGGGCCTCACACAACTCACTTTTCCAAATTTCAGCAAAATCGGATAATAAATGTGGCTTTAATGGGCCTAAGACCCTAAATCGGCGGATCGGTCTATATGGGGGCTATATGAAGATATAGTCCGATATAGCCCATCTTCGAACTTAACCTGCTTATGGACAAAAAAAGAATCTGTGCAAAGTTTCAGCTCAATAACTCTGTTTTTAAAGACTATAGCGTGATTTCAACAGACAGACGGACAGACCGACGGACGGGCCTGGCTAGATCGTCTTAGATTTTTACGCTGATCAAGAATATATATACTTTATAGGGTCGGAAATGTATATTTCGATGTGTTGCAAACGGAATGACAAAATGAATATACCCCCATCCTTCGGTGGTGGGTATAAAAAGGCATTAAGTTCGGCCGGGCCTTACTTTTGAGACTCACCACCTCGGGTATATATGACAGCCCCCTTTCGGCACAATCCGGTGAAAATTGGATAGCGTATGAACCCAAATTCGTCAAGGATATTGAGTGGGCTAATAAATATAAGTCAATGTTGAATTTTGTATTTCAAATTTTAACAAAATCGGGTAATAAATAAAACTTTTATGAGCTTCAGACCCTTAATCGGCACATCGGTCTATATAACAGCTATACCTAAATACATTCCGATCTTTACAATATTTGAGTGCTATGTTAGGAGGCGCAAAAGTATTCAAAGTTTCGTATTTCAGCGAAATCGGTTAAAAAATAAAGCTTTTATGGGCTTTAGACCCTTTATCTGGAGATCGGTCTATATGGCAGCTATATCCAAATATAGTCCGATTTGATCCATATTTAGGTCGGATATCAGGAGGCTTAAGGTAACCCTCTGTTTCAAATTTCAGCGAAATCGGATAAAAAATAAAGCTTTTATGGGCTTCAGATCCCTTATCGACAGATCGGTCTATATGACAGCTATATCCAAATATAATCCAATCTGAACCGTATTTACGTCAGACGTCGGGAGGCTTGAAATAACCCACTGTTGCAAATTTCAGCAAAATCGGGTAATATATAAAGCTTTTATGGGCTTCAGACCCTTTATGGGGAGATCGGTTTATATGGCAGCTATATCTAAATATGAAACGATCTAATCGGTATTTAGGTCAGATGTCGGTAGGCGTAAAATAACCCACTGTTTTAAATTTCAGCGAAATCGGGAAATAAATAAAGCTTTTATGGCCTTCAGACATTTTAGCGGGAGATCGGTCTATATGGCAGCTATATCTAAATATCGACCGATCTAATCGATATTCAGGTCAGATGCCGGTAAGCGTGAAATAACCTACTGTTTCAAATTTCAGCGAAATTGGGCAATAAATAAAGCTTTTATGGGATTCAGACCCTTTATCAGGAGATCGGTCTATATGGTAGCTATATCTAAATACAGTCCGATCTGAATCATATTTCGGTCAGTTGTCGGGAAGCTTTAAACTACTCACTGTTTCAAATTTCATAAAAATCGGAGGAAAAATAAAGTTTTTATGGTCTTCAGACCCTTTATCGGAAAATCGGTCTATATAGCAGCTATATCGAAATATAATCCGATTTGGCCGGTTCGAGAACTTAACCAGCGTGCATCAAAAAAACGTATCTGTGCCAAATTTCACGATTACTACAGACGGACGGACAGACGGATAGACGGACAGACACGCGGACATCGTTAAACCGTCTAAGAATTTTACGACAATCCGAAATATATATACTTTGTAGGGCAGGAAATTGATATTTCGATGCGTTGCAAACGGAATGACTAAATGATTATGCCTCCTATCCTACGGTGGTGGGTATAAAAATATAGACCTATCAGGGTCATATTGAATATGGTTATCGATGAGCCCAACACAATTCACTCACTATGTGGCCAAGACCTTAAATCGGGAGATCAGCATATAAGGCAGTTATAGCCAAATATATACCACCGTATTGACTTTAATGGGCCTAAGTGGGTGACTTGGCGATGTTAGAAAACAGGCATAGCACACTGGTGAAAAATCGAAAAAACTAGTAAAAACAAGTAAAAGCGTGCTTACTTCGGCCGGGCCAAATCTTGGGAACATACCACCATGGATTCTGCTAAACAATGGGAGCTATATCAGGTTCTTGACCGATTTAGACCGTACTTGACATAGCTGTTGAAAGTCAAAACAAAACATTTTGTGCAAAATTTCAGCCAAATCGGATGAGCATTGAGGCTTCCAGGGGCTCAAGAAGTCAAATCGGGAGATCGGTTTATATGGGAGCTATATCAGGTTCTTAACCGATTTAGACCGTACTTGGCACATTTGTTGGGAGTCATAACAGATCACCACGTGCAAAATTTCAGCCAAAACGGATAAAAATCGTGGCTTGTAAGGGCCAAAATTTCAGCCAAATCGAACAAAAATTCTGCCTTCCATGGGCTCAAGAAGTCAAATCGGGAGATCGGTTTATATAGGAGCTATATCCAAATCTGAACCGATATGGCCCATTTGCAATCTCCAACGACCTATATCAATATAAGGTATCTGTGCAAAATTTTAAGCGGTTAGCTCTACGTGTTCGATCGCTGTCGTGATTTTGACAGACGGATGGACGGAGATGGCTAGTTAGAATCAGAATTTCGAGAGGATCCAGAATAATATAATTTATGGGGTTCTAGATCAATATTTCGAAGTGTTACAAACGGAATGACAATGTTAGTACACCCCCATTCTATGGTGGTGGGTATAAAAATAAGATTTGGCCCCAACAATTTTTCAAAATACAGAAGTGACCATAATTAGGGGCCTGCCAAAAGGCGCCCGGATAAGCTAGGCCCTTGAAATTTTGCAATCAATTTCGCTAGACCCTCAGCTCTTACCATTTCAAATGTCAAAGAGATATCTCTATTTCTACATTTTTTACTACAATAGTTTTTTTTCGATTTTCTCCCACCGCGCAACCGTTTTGATTGGTTTTGACCTGGCAAATCCAGGCTCAATATGGTTTTCCTTCATTTCAAAGGTGGATAAAACCATGCCTGCAGTGTCAACTGGGTGTAGAACGATAACCTGTAGAACGATAACGAGTAAAAGCATTAAGTTCGGCCGGGCCGAACTTTGGATACCCACCTCCTCGGGTATATATGTAAGCCACCCTTCGTCATAATCCGTTGAAAAAATCATAATTTATGCACCCTAGCAAATATATCGAATTATAGTCCGATTTGGATAAAATTCGGCATGGACATTGAGTGGTCACTGCTCAATTTTGTAAAACGAAATATTGGTCTTTTGGCAGCTATTTCAAAATAAAGATCAATTATAACAACATAGTATACTATGGATGTCGAAAAGCCTAGCATAAGTCACAGTGTCAGATTTTAGCGAAATCGCATAATAAATGCGTCCTTTATGGGGCCAAGAGTTTATATCGAGAGATGGCTCAATATGGCAACTATATCCAAATTTGGACCGATCTGTGCCAAATTTCGGCGATATCGGACAATAATTTCATCTTTTATAGGCCCAAAACCTTTACTCGGGAGATTGGTCTGAATGGTAGTTGTATCCCAATCTAGACCGATCTGGGCCAAATTGACAAGGAATGTCGAAGGGCCTAACACCACTCACTGTTCCAAATTTCAGCAAAATCGGACAATAAACTCGCCTTTTATGGTCCCAAGACTTTAAATCGAGATATCGGTGTATATGGCAGCTATATCCAAATCTGGACCGATTTGGGCCAAGTTACAGAAAAATGTCGAAGAGCCTAACACAACTCACTGTCCAAAATTTCGACGACATCGGACAATAAATGCGCCTTTTATGGGTTCAAGACTTCAAATCGAGATATCGGTCTATATGGCAGCTTTATGCAAATTTTGATCGATCTAGGCCAAATTGCAGAAATATATCGAGGTGCTTAACTTAACTAACTGTCCCAAATTTCGGCGACATCAAACAATAAATGCGCCTTTTATGGCCCCAAAACCTTGAATCGAGAGATCGGTCTATATGGCAGCTATATCCAAATCTGAACCGATCTGGGCCAAATTGAAGAAAGATATCGATGGGAATAACCTAACTCACTGTCCCAAATTTCGGCGACATCAAACAATAAATGCGTCTTTTATGGCCCCAAAACCTCAAATCGAGAGATCGGTCTATATGGCAGCTATATGCAAATCTGGACCGATCTGGACCAAATTGCAGAAAGATGACAAAGGGCCTAACATAACTCGTTGTCTCAAATTTTGGCAAAATCGGTCAATAAACCGCCTTTTATGGGTCCAATACCATATATCGACAGATCGGTCTATATGGCAGCTATATCCAAATCTGAACTGATTTGGGCCAAATTGACGAAGGATGTCGAAGGGTCTAACACAACTCACTGTTCCAAATTTCGGAGAATTCGGACAATAAATGCGCCTTTTATGGGCCTAAGACCCTAAATCGGCGGATCGGTCTATATGGGGGCTATATCCAAATTTGAACCGATCAAAGCCAAATTGATGAAGGATGTTTACTGGTCTTACCCAACTCACTGTCCCAAATTTCAGCAAAATCGGATAATAAATGTGGCTTTTATGGGCCTAAGACCCTAAATCGGCGGATGGGTCTATATGGGGGCTATATCAACATATAGTCCGATATAGCCCATCTTCGAACTTAACCTGCTTATGTACAAAAAAAGAATCTGTGTAAAGTTTCAGCTCAATAACTCTGTTTTTAAAGACTGTAGCGTGATTTCAACAGACAGACGGACAGACCGACGGACGGGCCTGGCTAGATCGTCTTAGATTTTTACGCTGATCAGGAATATATATTCTTTGTAGGGTCGAAAATGGATATTTCGATGTGTTGCAAACGGAATGACAAAATAAATATACCCCCATCCTTCGGTGGTGGGTATAATATGCTGTGTGAGAATGGGTAGAGATATCATTTTGACATTTGGAATGATTAGAGATGAGGTGTTAACAAGATTGTGTGCAAAATTCAACGCCCTAGGTGGTTCGGGCGCTTCTTGGCAGGCCCCTCAAAATTGTCACCTCGGTGTTTCAAAAACTTGTTTGAGCGGCTAAATCTTAATTTTTGGTCCGATTTGCTGGATAGTGCTCAATATTCCCTACAATAAAAGTCGGCTTGCGATATACAATATCTCCACTGGTTTCTGAGATATTCCAGATTTAATTTTTATTTGTTCAAATTTTGGCCGAGATTGGTATTTTGGAATTTGCAAAGGCATTTGTGGTTCAATTTTCATTTCTATACCCTAAACCACTACTGTGGTACAGGGATTACAACTTTGTGAATTTGTTTGCATCACCCAGAAGGAAGAGAGATAGGCCCATTGATAAGTGTACGTCCGTCTATATGTCTGCCCGTCTGTCCATGTTGCGTCCTGTAGGTCGTAATTTTCATCCGATCGTCTTCAAATTTGGCACAACCATTTGCTTGGGTGAAGCCTATGGAAATTGGTAGAAATCGGCTTAGTTTTGGATATAGCTAGCCATGTTGTCCCAAACCAGCGGCCGGGAGTAGGATACGCTTCTCTACTTTCGCTTACAATATCCACTTTGTATCTTTTTCCTCCATCAATGTAGCCAGCCCATATGGCCCAAAGCACTGTGCCCCTTTTGAGGGGAACGATCTTCTGGTTGACATGTGGAATACAAGCCAAAGATGAAAGACGCCACATAATACAACATGAGCCAAATAGCACAAAATCGCTGCTTCTATTGTCATTGGCTGACACTTAAAATTCTTGAGTTGATATTTTAATTACAAACGTCGAGCAATACTAACATTGGCGGTGGCGGCACTAGCAGCAGCAACCTGCTGCAACAATCTGGCAGCTAGCTTGGACGCTTGGCTTACATTGCTGTTGTTTTCAGATGATTGTCTGATGACGATGGATTCATACCAGCAGCTGTGCTAGCGGCTGGTGCTATATTCAGATGTTGTTGGTGTTTGTTTGTGTTGGTGACCGTTTCAAATTTTCACAAATGTGGCGCTCTCTTCTGCCAGCGATAAGTAGAAGGAGATGAAGGTGGGTGTAGAAAAGAAACTTAGAGGCAGCCAAAGCAGAACCAGAGGCTGATAGAGCAGAACCAAAAACAAAAAACAACAACTTTATAGAAACCTAGTAAAATATTGTTGAGTTTTTGTTGATGTTGTTGTTGTTTTCAATTCGCGTTCTTATAAATAACAAATAAACCGCCAAGAGCACTGGCAACAACAACAATAATAACCATGTAATCGGCATCTCCAACGACATTAGCATTAGCGCGGCTGGCAAACATTCGCCTTAGCTTCGTAGCAGGCATCATAGTCATCGCTGAAATAATGCATTCATGCACCTGCAGCGCCGTCATGCATCGCCACATGTTTTGTAATGAGTGTTCGCTTCGTTGCCGTTGTTTGCGCATTTTCCATTTTTTTGTTGGGGTTTTTTGGTGGCGTTTCTTTTCGATGTTGCAGTTATGCACTACACATTTGATCGTTTGGTTGTTGTTGTTGTTTTTGTTGTCATTGCTTTAGTAATATCTTTAATCTAAGTTAATTCATACACATGCCATGTGTTAGACGCCTGCCAGTCCATTTTTTTTTTCGCTGTTTCAGTTTAGTTTTCTTCCACATGGCCAAGATTGGAACGTTTAAAAATTCCACTAAGCGCCAACAACTTTCGAGCGCCCCAATAGTGGGAGCTGCTTTCTAGAGCAGCTTAAAGAAAATTTCGCAATTTTTTGTGATAAGTGTTTTTCTGTGGCATTGTTTACGATTGGGATCCATATGGGACCAATTAGCAAACAAGTGGTTGAAAGGTGGTTGTTGATTATCTTACGAGCTTTCATAAAGAAAAAAACATTTAATTAACAGGCTTTTGCTAAGATTTTCTTTAAGCATAAGCCATGTTATATATGACGCTGAACACCTGAGTAGGAATTCAGACGTTAACTTCAGAAAACAATTAGACGTTCTAGACCGATTTCAGAAGCTATAGTTTTACTCCTCGAAGGTAAGCGTGCTTTCAACAGACGGACGGACAGACAGACTGACATGGCTAGATTAACTTAAAAATGCCTCATGGTTTTCTAAGACGAATATTTCGAGGTGTTACAAACTTAATGCACTGCCATCCTATGGCGAAGGGTACACATCAATTTTAGCGGTGACTATTCCCTCCAAATGCTGACGACAAAGTGGTGTTGGCTCGGTGGACAAATAGGCAAAAATCGAAAATGAAAATTTTTATGAAATTTTTATACCCACCATCGAAGGATGGGGGTATATTCATTTTGTCATTCCGTTTGCAACACATCGAAATATCCATTTCCGACCCTATATATTCTTGATCAGCGTAAAAATCTAAGACGATCTAGCCAGGCCTGTCCGTCGGTCTGTTGAAATCACGCTACAGTCTTTATAAATAGAGATATTGAGCTGAAACTTTGCACAAGTTCGGTTAAGTTGTCCATAAGCAGGTTAAGTCCAATCCGTCGGTTTAGGGTCTTAGGCCCATAAAAGCCACATTTATTATCCGATTTTGCTGAAATTTGGGACCGTGGGTTGTGTTAGGCCCTTCGATATCCTTCTTCAATTTGGCCCAGATAGGTCCAGATTTGGATATATCTGCCATATAGACCGACCATCCGATTTAGGGTCCTAGGCCAATAAAAGCCACATTTATTATCCGATTTTGCTGAAATTTGGGACAGTGGGTTGTATTAGGCCTGTTGACATCCTAATTTGATTTGACCCAGATCGGTTCAGATTTGGATATAGCTGCCATATAGACCGATATCTCGATTTAAGGTCTTCGGCCCATAAAAGGCGCATTTATTATCCGATTTTGCTAAAATTTGGGACAGTGAGTTGTGTTATGCCTGTCAATATCCCTCTTTAATTTGGCTCAGATCGGTCCAGATTTGGATATAGCTGCCATATAGACCGATCCTCCGATTTAGGGTTTTAGGCCCATAAAAGCCACATTTATAATCAGAATTTACTGAAATTTGAGACAGTGAGTTGTGTTAGGCCCTTCGACATCCTTCGTTAATTTCACCCAGATCGGTCTCGATTTCGATATAGCTGCCATATAGACCGATCCTCCGATTTAGGGCCTTAGGGCCATAAAAGCCACATTTATTATCCGATTTTGCTGAAATTTAGAACAGTAGGTTATGTAAGGCCCTTTGACATCCTTGTTCAATTTGGCCTTGATGGTATCCGATTTGGATATAGCTGCCATATAGACCGATCTCTCGATACTCATTGTCCTATTTTGCTGAAATTGAAGACAGTGAGTTGTGTTAGGCCCTTCGACATCCTTCGTTAATTTCACCCAGATCGGTCTCGATTTCGATATAGCTGCCATATAGACCGATCCTCCGATTTAGGGCCTTAGGGCCATAAAAGCCACATTTATTATCCGATTTTGCTGAAATTTAGAACAGTAGGTTATGTAAGGCCCTTTGACATCCTTGTTCAATTTGGCCTTGATGGTATCCGATTTGGATATAGCTGCCATATAGACCGATCTCTCGATACTCATTGTCCTATTTTGCTGAAATTGAAGACAGTGAGTTGTGTTAGGCCCTTCAACATCATTCATCAATTTAGGCTAGATCGGCTCAGATTTGGATATAGCTGCCATATAGACCGAACCTCAGATTAAGGGCCTTAGGGCCACAAAAACCACATTTCTTATCCGATTTTGCTGAAATTTGGGACAGTGAGTTGTGTTAGGCCTTTCGACATCTTTCTTCAATTTGGCCTAGATGGGTCCAGATTTGGATATAGCTGCGATATAGACCGATCCTCCGATTTTGGGTCTGAGGCCCATAAAAGTCGCATTTATTGTCCGATTTTGTTGAAATTTGGGACAGTAAGTTGTGTTATGCCTGTCAACATCCTTCGTCAATTTGGCCCAGATCGGTCTCGATTTGGATATAGCTGCCATATAGACCGATCATCCGATTTAAGGTTTTCGGCCCATAAAAGCCACATTTATTATAAGATTTTGCTGAAATTTGGGACAGTGAGGTGTGTAAGGCACTTCAACATCCTTCATCAATTTGGCTCAGATCGGTGCAGATTTGGATATAGCTGCCATATAGACCGATCATCCGATTTAGGGTCTTAGGCCCATAAAAGCCACATTTATTATCAGATTTTGCGAAATTTGGGACAGTGAGTTGCGTTAGGTCCTTCGACATCCTTCGTCAAATTGGCCCAAATCAGACCAGATTTGGATATAGCTGCCATATAGACCGATCCTACGATTTTGGGTCTTAGGCCCATAAAAGCCACATTTATTATGCTATCTTGCTGAAATTTGGTACAGTGAGTTGTGTTAGGCCCTTCGAGATACTTCTGCAATTTGGTTTAGATCGGTCAAGATTTGGATATAGCTGCCATATAGACCGATCATCCGATTTAGGGTCTTAGGCCCATAGAAGCCACATGTATTATCAGATTTTGCTCAAATTTGGGACAGTGAGTTGTGTTAGGCCCTTCGACATCCTTCGTCAATTTGGCCCGGATCGGTTCAGATTTGGATATAGCAGCCATATAGACCGATCTCCCAATAAAGGGTCTAATGCCCATAAAAGCTTTATTTATTACCCGATTTCGCTGAAATTTGCAACAGTGAGTTATTTTAAACCTCCCGACATCTGACCTAAATATGGATTAAATCGGTCCATATTTAGATATAGCTGTCATATAAACCGATCTGCCGATAAAGGGTCTGAGACCCATAAAAGCTTTATTTTTTATCCGATTTCGCTGAAACTTAAAACAGCGGGATATTTGAAGCCTTCCGACATCTGACGAAAATATTGTTCAGATCGGACTATATTTAGCTATAGCTGCCATATAGACCGGTATTCAGTTAAAGGGTCTGAAGCCCATAAAAGCTTTATTTTTTATCCGAATTTTTTATCTGAAATTTGGAATAGTGCGCAGTTCTAAGCCGCTCAACATCCGACCTAAATATGGTACAGATCGGACTATATTTAGATATAGCTGCCATACAGACCGATCTCCAGATAAAGGGTCTGAAGCCCATAAAAGCTTTATTTTTTAACCGATTTCGCTGAAATTTGAAATAGTGAGTAGTTTTAGGCCACCCGCCAACCGACCCAAATATGGTAAAGATCGGACTGTATTTAGATATAGCTGTCATATAGACCGATATACCGGTTAAGGGTCTGAAGCTCATAAAAGCTTTATTTATTACCCGATTTTGTTGAAAGTTGAAATACAAAATTCTAAAGTGACTTATATTTATTAGACCACTCAATGTTCGTGCCGAATTTGGATGCATAAGTTATCCAATTTTCACCAGATTGTGGTGAAAGGGGGTTTACATATACACCCGGGGTGGTGGGTATCCAAAGTTCGGCCCGGCCGAACTTAACGCCTTTTTATTTGTTTTTAAGTCAATGATGAGGGGCCTCCTTTTATAGCCGAGTCCGAACAGCTTGCCGCAGTGAGACACCTCTTTGTGGAGAAGTTTTTATATGACTGCCATACCAAATGATACAGTACCTCTTAAATGTCGCCACCGCTGAAAATTTTCATGTTGTTCTCGCCAGGATTTGAATCCATACGTTCAGCGTCATAGGCGTACATGCTAACCTGTGTGCTGCGGTGGCCTCCATTTGGATCTATAGAAAATTTCGGCTTAATGTCTCATTTTTTGAAGGCTTTAGCGTGATTACAAAAGACAGACAGCCGGACAGACAGACTCACGGATATCGTAAAATCGTCTTTACGAAGATCAGAAGCATATATATTTTCAATGTTTCCAGTCGCTACTAACGGAACTACTAAATTAGTATATCCCCCCATTCTTTGATGGTGGTTATAAAAAAGCAAATCTTAAGGACATTACCGATGTTAATTTGACAAATTTCATGTTCCCAAGCATGACACATAAATTGAGATCTAAATGGTCCTCTGGAAACAGTAGAATGTTATATTGAACATAATAATTTAGAGTTGGCTGTTGGTACACATGCGCAAGCGCACCTATTCCATAATAAATGGCAACAATTATCGATGTTGACATGCACATAAATTACACATGTAACGAAGGAGCAAAGAAAAAGCCAAAAAAAACCACCCGAATCGAAACAAAACTCCAAAAACATGGAGCAAAGAAAAAAAAAAACAATTACAAACCCCAAAGAAAAACAAAATACAATATTTTGTTACAATTTAGAAAAAAAAGAATAAAAACAGGAAAAGCAACTAAAACAAAATTATCCAAAATTGAAATTAAAGAAAGAAACCAATTGCTGCCAATAACTCTTTCAGCGCTTGGAAGTAGGATTTCCATCGACTGTCGTCTAACTCTCCTAGATTTGTAAATGGTTTTAAGCTCATTTTTCTGTTTTTTTTTTTCTTTGCATTCAATGGAGGGTGGGGACAGTGGGACAACTGCTAAAAGATATCAGACTTAAGTTGAGTTCATTTACATTACAATCACCCAACAAAAAAGAAATCATAGATAATTTTTCACTTCAACCCAGAAAATATGGTTTAAATAAATACATATGTATTTTTTGTATGTATGTCTGTCCGTCTAAACGACAGACAAGTCACAGCATTGAGGCTAAAGCCTAAGGCCACTACATACACACTTACAACACATTCTGGGCATACTATGTATGCTACAAGGACCAACAATGTCTCCTTCATGTTTTTAACATTACCCTGCGTGTGTTGGGTTGGTTCGACCTCAAGTCGCAATTGAATCACTTCGCAACTATGGCTCCACCAAAAACAGTGTTAATGTTGTTTTGCATTGCATTTACCCCATTATGGCAGAATACGCGTATTTGAAATTCAAATTGTGGTATCGGCAATCATTCAAACAGGGTGGTATGATAATTCTGGGAAAAATTATATATCAATTTGAAACGCATTAAAAATATGTTATTTACTTACAAACACTGGAAATGTTAAATGTAAAGTGTACAGCTTCAATGCACATACTTGCAAATAGAAAATCAAAAGTATTTCAGAACATTTTAAGGAATATAAAACAAGTAAAAAGACATTAAGTTCAGCAGGGCCGAACTTTAGATACCCACCACCTCGGATATATATGTAAACCCCCTCTCGTCACAAGCCGGTGAAAATTGGATAACTTATGCACCCAAATTCGGCACGGACATTGAGTGGTCTAACAAATATAAGTCACTGTTGAATGTTGTATTTCAAATTTCAACAAAATCGGGCCATAAATACAGCTTTTATGAGATTCAGACCCTTTATCGGCAAATCGGTCTATATGGCAGCTATATCTAAATATGGTCCGATCTGAACCATATTTGAGACGGATGTCGGGAAATCTAAAACTACTCACTGTTTCAAATCTCAGCGAAATCGGGTAATAAATAAAGCTTTTATGGGCCTCAGACCCTTTATCGGCAAATCGGTCTATATGGCAGCTATATCTAACTTTAGTCCGATCTGAACCATATTTGAGGCGGATGTCGGGAAACCTAAAACTACTCACTGTTTAAAATCTCAGCGAAATCGGCTAATAAATAAAGCTTTATGGGCCTCAGACCCTTAATCGGGAGATCGATCTATAAGGCAGCTATATCTAAATATGGTCCGACCTGAACCATATTTAGGTCAGATGTCGCGAGGCTTAAATTACCCCATTGTTTCAAATTTCCGTGAAATCGGGTAATAAATAAAGTTTTTATGGGCTTCAGACCCTTAATCGGGAGATCGGTCTATATGGCAGCTATATCTAAATATAGTCCGACCTGAACCATATTTAGGTCAGATGTCGGGAGGCTTAAATTACCCCATTGTTTCAAATTTCCGCGAAATCGGGTAATAAATAAAGCTTTTATGGGCTTCAGACCCTTAATCGGCTGATCGGAATATATGACAGCTATATCTAAATATAGTCCGACCTGTATCATATTAAGGCCAGATGTCGGTAGGGTTGAAGTAACCCACTGTTTCAAATTTCCGCGAAATCGGGTAATAAATAAAGCTTTTATGGGCTTCAGACCTTTAATCGGGAGATCGGAATATATGACAGCTATATCTAAATAAAGTCCGACCTGTACCATATTAAGGCCAGATGTCGGTAGGGTTGAAGTAACCCACTGTTTCAAATTTCCGCGAAATCGGGTAATAAATAAAGCTTTTATGGGCTTCAGACCCTCAATCGGGAGATCGGTCTATATGGCAGCTATATCTAAATATGGTCCGACCTAAACCATATTTAGGTCAGATGTCCGGAGGCTTGAGGTAACCCACTGATTCAAATTTCCGCGAAATCGGGTAATAAATAAAGCTTTTATGGGCTTCAGACCCTTAATCGGGAGATCGATCTATTGTAGCTGTGATATAAACCGATCTCAGATCTTGCCTTCTTACGCCACTAGAGGGCGCAATTCTTATCCGATTTGGTTGAAATTTTGTATGATGTGTTTTGCTATGATTTTCAACAACTGTGCCAAGTATGGATATGCATAACCTGATACAACTGTCATATAAACCGATCTGGGATCTTGACTTCTTGAGCCTCTAGAGGGCGCAATTCTCATCCGGGTTGGTTGAGATTTTGCATGACGTATTTTAGGATGACTTTCAACAAATGTGCTGAGTATGGTTCAAATCGGTCTATAACCTGATATAGCTGTCATATAAACCGATCTCAGTTCTTGCCTTCTTGAGCCACTAGAGGGCGCAATTCTTATCCGATTTGATTGAAATTGTGCCAGAGGTGTTATGTTATGACTTCCAACAACTGTGCTGAGTATGATTCAAATCGGTGATATAGCTGCGATACGCCACTAGAGGGCGCAATTCTCATCCAATTTGGCTGAAATTGTGCACGAAGTGTTTTGTTATGACTTTCGAAAATTGTGCTAAGCATGGCTCAAATGGATACATAACCTGATATAAAATGCGAATTTTGCCCATGAATGTTCCACTAACGAACAGGAGCAAACTTCTAACTTATCAATGAGTGCAGTCCGATTCAAGTTTTAAGCTCAATGATAAGGGGTCTCCTTTTTATGGCCGAGTCATTTCTTTGGAGAGAAGTTTTACATGGCATAGGAGGGGAAAACCACAAATATAACCTGATATAGCTGCCGTATAAACCGATCTGGGATCTTGACTTCTTTAGCCTCTAGAGGGCGCAATTCTTTTCCGATTTGGCGGAAGTTTTGTACAACGGCTTCTCGCATGACCTTCCACACACGGGTTCAATTTGCTCAGATTCGATCTATAGCCTCATACAGCTCCCGATAATGCTTCTTGAGCCTCTACAAGGCGCATTTCCGAATGGACTGAAATATTACCCATTGACTTCCACTATGGTCTTCAACATTTTTTTTCATTTATGGTTCAAATCGGACTATAACTTGATATATCCTATCCATTATGCTTTGTTTGCCTAAAAAAGATACCGCGCAAAGAACTCGACAAATGCGATCCATGATGGAGGGTATATAAGATTCGTTCCGGCCAAACTCAGCACCCTTTTACTTCTTTTCCCTTCATTCCTCATCCCACCCATTTTGCAATCTCGCATTTAAATTGTAAATCTTGTAACAACAACGAAATTCATGTAACTTGCGATGTCGCTTAGTTTTAGTCGTGTTGTATGGGTATTGGGGGGGGGGGGGGGAGTGGGGGTTATGGCAAAGCTAGAAAACAAAAAACCAGGAACCTGCTGCACTAAAGTTTTATATTACACTGCGAACTATGACGACGCATAAATAAAGGCGAAAAAAAAGGCAACAAACAAAACAATTCAAATGGGAACATAATAGTCAGCTTTAGGCCAAGGAGCATAGGAGCATATGCATGGTGTCCATGGGGACATGGAAAACGAGCCCATTTTGCATTTACTCTGCGATTTGTGGTGAATGCTAAAATTTACGCATTTTTATTTTAGTTTTTGTTTGTTCTGCACACACGCATTTATAGGATTGGAATATAAAGGCAGGCTGGCAAGCTAGCAGGCGGGCTGGCTGTTTAAATGGTTGGGGGTATACTGCGCGCATGCGCCACAATCTTGGCAAATATCAAATTCACATTTATTTCTGTTGTAGGTGCTGCTGCTGCTGCCCCTACCTTGGCTTCGAAATTAATTTTTCCTTTTTTAATCCCAAACAAGGTCTACTCTTGAGGGACTTTTGCGGGTTGGGGGAGTTGTCAATCGGGCCTATAAATGATGGCGTCTATAAAACGCTTGAAACTGATATTAACATATAGGCAGTTTTTCATGAAATCATGTATAGGAAAACGTTAACATATAAATAACTTTTTCACCTTATCTCTGATGGACTGGCAAAACCCTGTCCATAGTCATGGTTGAGTTCATATGTTCAGCTCGACAGTCTATCGTAGATCTTGGGAAAAATGCACGCAAATGATATATGATCTCTTTTCCTTTGTGGCCATACATCTTTAAGGAAGGAAATGGATTTCTTAAGAATGATACCTGCAGTGATTCGAAGAATTTTTAAAGCAAAGGCTAAGAAATTACATTTGGTGATGTTAAAGTCGGACGTTTAATATGCAGTGCGGTATGGAGCGAAGTCCCAGGACAGCATTAAAGTAATCAGGCTGCGCCTTCTAAACACGACTCATATCTATTGAACTCCTATATGGTCCAGTATATTGGTGAAAATTCCGCGACGAATAGATAGAAAACCCGAAAATGTTCAGAATTCAATAAAATCTTAAATCTGTCTTCAATTAAATCTATTACTATTCACAGCATGTCTTATCACATATCAAAAATTCCAAAATAAAAAAACACCCTCACACCTGTCAATGCTAAATCTCTAAAACTCATCTTCCATTTTCCATAATTCTTGGTAATATCTCCCAACCTGGGGTTTGACCTTTCCGTTCAATTTAAAAATCACTTCAAATATTTGATTGTATGCAAATGATCTCTCACCATCCCCACCATGATACAGCAATACAAGCAGTCTTGAGTCAAGCATCAACTTTTGCTAGTTTTAGCAAAATGTATTCATTTGAAATCATTGCAACTGCAATGATGACACAGCAGCAGAAGCAATGCCGTTGTTGTTGTTGTGCAGTAAACCCCGCTTTGAATCTTCATCTTATACGGTCACAGGCTACATGTGTTTGAGTCAATCTATCTGTGGCTAAAGAAAACACATTGCAAATGCAAATTACCATGTTAAAACAATGGTTTGTGGCTGCTGTGGCATAATCAATAAATGGGCAAAAAATCGAATAAAAAAAAGAATTTTAAATTATAATGTCTGCAATATAATAAAATGTTAGATGGATGCACAAATGTTGCAGCTGATCGATTTAAATGTGCCCTTCAACAAAAAGTAAGCAAAATTTTAAAATTCCCATTTACAGGAATAAAGTTTCATAGAAATACGTTAATGAAAATCAAATTTTTATTAAAAACAAGTAAAAAGGCATTAGGCCGGGCCGAACTTTGGATACCCACTACCTCGGGTATATATGTAAACCCCCTTTCGCCAGAATCTGGTGAAAATTGGATAACTTATGCACTCAAAATTCGGATAAACAAGTAAAAAAGGCGTCAAGTTAGGCCGGGCCGAACTTTGAATACCCACAACCTCGGGTATATATGTAAATCATCGTTCATCAAAATCCGGTGAAAATTGCATACCTTATGTCCCATAGCGGTTATATCAAAATATGTTCCGATTTGGACCAAATATTATTAAGTACAAGTCAATGTTCAAAAAATTGGTCTTTTTAGTAGCTATGTCTCAAAATAAACCGATCTGAACCATATGCAATACGGATGTCCAGAAGCCTAACATGAGTCACTGTGTCAAATTTCAGTGAAATCGGATTATAAATGCGCCTATTATGGGGCCAAGACTTTAAATCGAAATAACGGTCAACATGGCAGCTATATCCAAATCTGGACCGATCTGAGCCAAATTGACGAAGGATGTCGAAAGGCCTAATACAACTCACCATCCCAAATTTCAGCAAAATCGAATAATAAATGTGGCTTTTATGAGCCTAAGACCCTAAATCGGAGGATCGGTCTATATGGCAGCTATATCCAAATCTACACCGATCTGGGCCAAATTGACGAAGGATGTCGAAGAGCATAACAAAACTCTCCATCCCAAATTTCAGCAAAATCGGATAATAAATGTGGCTTTTATTGGCCTAAGACCCTAAATCGGCGGATCGGTCTATATGGGGACTATATCAACATATAGTCCGATATAGCCCATCTTCGAACTTAATCTGCTTATGGACAAAAAAAAAATTTGTGCAAATTTTTAGCTGAATATCTCTATTTTTAAAGACTCTAGCGTGATTTCAACAGACAGACGGACGGACATATCTAGATCGTCTAGATTTTTACGCTGATCAAGAATATATATAGACTTTATAGGGTCGGGAATGGATATTTCGATGTGTTGCAAACGGAATGACAAAATGAATATACCCCCATCCTTCGGTGGTGGATATAAAAATAAAACTATTTTGGGCTTCACACCCTTTATCGGCAGATCGGTCTATATGGCAGCTATATCCAAGTATCGTCCGATCTAATCAGTAAAAAATTAAGGTTTTATGGGCCTCATACACCTTATCGGCAGATCGGTCTATATGGCATCTACAATATATCTAAATAAAGTCTGATCTAAACCATATTTGAGTCAAATGTTAGGAGGCCTAAAATACTCACTGTTTTAAATTTAACCTTTATCGGCAGATCGGTCTATATAGCAGCTATATCCAAGTATCGTCCGATCTAACTCATACTTAGGTACGATGTCTGGAGGATTAAAATAACCCACCGTTTTAAATTTCAGAGAAATCGGTTAAAAAATAAAGATTTCATGGGCTTCAGACCCTTTATCGGGAGATCGGTCTATATGGCAGCTATATCCAAGTATCGTCCGATCTAATCGGTTAATAAATAAAGATTTTATGGCCTCAGACCCCTTATCGGGAAATCGGTCTATATGGCAGCTATATCTTAGGTAAGATGTCTGGAGGATTAAAATATCCCACAGTTGTATATTTCAAAAAAATTGGTTAACAAATAAAGATTTTATGGGCCTCGGACCCTTTATCGGGAGATATGTCTATATGGCAGCTATATCTAAATATGGACCGATCTAATCCATATTCAAGTCAGATGTCGGAAGACTTAAAATATCCCACAAATCCAAATTTCAGCGAAATCGTATAATAAATAAAGCTTTTTGGCCTTCAGGCCCTTTATAGGCAGATCGGTCTATATGACAACTATATCTAAGTATAGTCTTACTTAGATAAGATGTCTGGAGGATTAAAATATCCCATATTTAATTTGAACACCAAATTTTCGTATATAGTTTACTATAAGATAGCACAGAGAGATATGGCGTATCTGAAAATTAGGGTAAGGGGGAGGGTCCGCTCCCCCTTCAGATATCAGAGAAGGTAGTACCTTATTTTCACCACGGGATCATTATGCACCATCTGTGAAGATTTCAAGAAAACCGGTTCAGCCGTTTTTGAGTCTATAGGGACCACACAAATTGATTTTTTATATAAGATACCTCTAGGAACCGATCAAGGATGATCGAGAGACCGGTTTACATGGAAACTATATAAGGTTATGGACCGATTTATACCGTACTTAGAACATTTGTTGAAGGTCATTACCTAACAATATGTGCAAAATTTCAGCCAAATCGGATACAAATTGCGGCTTGTAAGGGCTCAAGAAGTCAGAACCCCACATACAACATTTCAGCCAATTGGACAAAAATTGAGGCTTCCAGGGGCTCAAGAAATCAAATCGGAAGATCGGCTTATATAGGAGGTATATAGGGTTATAGACCGATTCGTACCGTACTTGGTACAGTTGTTGGAAGTCATTGCGGCTTCTATGGGCTCAAGAAGTCAAATCGGAAGATCGGCTTATATGGGAGCTATAACAGGTTAGGGAGCGACTTGATCGGTACTTAGCACCGTTGTTGGAAGTCATAACAGAACACTATGTGCAAATTTTCAACTATATCGAATGAAAATTGCGGCTTCCAGAAGCTCAAGAAGTAAAATCGGGAGATCGGTTTAGTCGGGAGCTATGTCAGGCTATAGACTGATTTGGAGGTACTTAGCACAGTCATTGGAAATTATAATAGAACACTACGTACAATATTTGTGCGAAATCGGAAAAAAAATTGCGGCTTGTGAGAGCTCAAGAAGTTAAATCGGGAGATCGTGATCGAACCGAAATTTTTTTCACAGCTTGTGACTCTGTAATTGGATTCTTTCTTCTGTCAGTTATCAGCTGTTACTTTTAGCTTGCTTTAGAAAAAAAGTGTAAAAAAGTACATTTGATTAAAGTTCATTCAAAGTTTTATTAAAAATGCATTTACTTTCTTTTAAAAAATCCGCAATTACTTTTTGGGCAACGCAATATATGGCAACTATATCCAAATATGGCCTGAACATGACGATATTCAACAAAAAGGTTTAGAGGGATACCAGAACTCGCTGTGCCAAATTTCATTGATATCGGATGAAAAATTCTCCTTTTATTGGCTCATGACACTATATCACACTATATCGGGAGATCGGTCTATATGGCAGCTATATCCAAATATGGTCCGATCTGGACCACATTTGACAGGAAAGGGTAATAAATGGATCTTTTATTGCCTCAATACCCTACATCGGGAGATCGGGTGGTCGCTCTAAGGGTAGCTATATCCAAACATAGTCCGATCAGAACCGCACTTTACGGAAATGAATAGGGGTCCAGAACTCACTGTGCCAAATTTCATCGAAATCAGATGAAAAATTAGCAATTTATTGCCTCAAGACTTTAAGTCTGGAGATCGGTCTATAAAGCGGCTATATATAAATAAAATCCGATTTTATGAGATCAGAAGATCAGATTTTATACAAAAATTTTTCGAAAAATATTTTTATACCCAAGATATCTGCGTAATTATAAATACCCAGCTTTTGGGTATAAATGGGTAAATACCCGAGTATTTACCAATTTACCGGGTAAATACCTTTTGGTGATTTACCCATTGCCCATCTCTATTTATGGGGTCTTAGACGAATATTTCGAGGTGTTACAAACGAAATGACTAGATTAGTACACCCCCATCCTATGGTGGTGGGTATAAAATACTATGGCTGAAAATAGCAAGTTCGTCATTCCGGAAATGCTTGTGTACCAACTATTTTAAATGTTACAACACTTTGCCAGCAAATCGCAAGACCTACTTAGCACACTCTTCCCCAGACTGTAGTAGTTGAGACAGCAACACCATTAACAAATCACATATGAAATGTTTATTTAATTCTCATATCAAATTTTCCGACATTTTCATTATAACTAATGGGCATAATTACAACATTTAACTGAGGTAAAAATAATTTCCATAAAACATTTTCTGTTTACGAGCCTTCTGCTCCGATGTGATGCTGCCAGCGCTGGCAGTGATGCTGCGAGTAACGGTGTTAATCTACATAATTGGGTTGGTTGGTTGGCTGTAGACAGAGTTGCCAAGGAAGGAGATATGCCACTATAATTCTGCTTCGTAAATAAAAATTTTTTATTTGTTTACATATTTTTTTTAGCGTTTTTATTATTGTCATTTAATTGTTTTTTTTTACAATTTTAATGTTAAGATGTTCTTTTTTTTCATTTCTTATTTTATTTGGCAACACTGTTTGTATTAACCGGCATGAAGTAAGGGGCTCCCAAAGTTCACATCATCACCCATCGTTTGTAGACTGACAATCTGCATGGCAAATAGCTTTACCCTCAGACCATGTTTGCCTGATTAGACATCAAGATCGTCGCGTCAGTCTAGCCTCCTACATGCTGCTGTTATAAGTGCAGATAATATGGTGATGAGGCTGGTGCTGGTGCTGGGGCTGTTGCCGATGCTGATTGTGAGGCTCGAGTTGCCTCTAAGGCTGATGACTTTGAGAAGATTTTTATCATCACCATATGATGGATCAAGTCCGGGGTATGGGGTTTAGTTTTATTGCAATCCCAGACAATTGATGTCACATTTAACACTTTGCTGCTTTTGTTTTCATTGCATGGTTATCGCCATTGTTGTTGCTGCTGCAGCTTCTGTGACTGGTGGTTGTTGTTGTTGGTATTGCTATTTGCTATTTATAATGCTATAAAATTATATTTTATCTGCTTACATGGATGACATCTACAGCTAGGAGGGGGCAATGGAAACAAACATTAACCGCAGCCCCTAGCCCAGTCGACATTTCAAGGGAGGAGACAACAGTTTACAGTTACTTTCCTCTGCTGCGCGATACAATCGAAGCAATCGATAAAGGCCTTTAGTAGATGAGGAACGTCGCGGTAAAAAATGCAACTCTGCAAACAAATGTCAAAAAATTAACTCGCAAAAGTTAAACAATTTTTAACTTTGACGACTACAAACACTACTTCACATGTGGCATGACAGAACTGGGAATCGATGGTCTGGGATTTGAGAAATTTGAGGGAAAATAATTTTTTTAGCAGCATTATTCGCATCTACATTTAGTCCTCTTTAAAATATAACAAAAAAAAACGGGCTAAGTTCGGCCGGGCCGAATCTTGGGAATCCACCACCATGGATTCTGATAAATATGGGAGCTATAACTGGTTATAGACCGATTGGGACCGTACTTGGCGCAGTTCTTGAACGTCATAACATAACACTATGTGCAAAATTTCAGCCAAATCGGATGAAAATTGAGGCTTCCAGGGGCTCAAGAAGTCAAATCGGGAGATCGGTTCATATGTGAGCTGTATCAGGTTCTTGACCGATTCAAACCATACTTGGCACAGTAGTTGCAAATAATAGCGGAACACTGCGTGCAATATTGCAGGCAAATCGGGCAAAAATTGCAGCTTCCAGGGGCTCAGGAAGTCAAATCGGGAAACCGGTTTATATGGGAGCTATATCAGATTCTTGACCTATATCAGATTCTTCTGTTTGTATCTCAACGAAATAATCCACTGAGACCCATAAGGTATATATATTCTTGATCGTCATGTCCGTCCGTCCGTCTATCTGTCGAAAGCATGCTAAGTTTCGAAAGAGTAAAGCTAGCCTCTTGAAATTTTGCACGAATACTTCTTACAAATGTAGGTCGGTTGGGATTGTAAATGGGCCATATCGGTCCATGTTTTGATATGGCTGCCCTAAAGACCTTGACTTCTTGAGTCACTAGAGAGCGCAATTCTTATCCGATTTGGCTGAAATTTTGCAAGAAGTGTTTCGTTATGACTTCCAACAACTGTGTCGACTATGGTTTTAATTGGTCCATAACTTGATATAGCTGCCATATAAACCAATGTGGGATCTTGACTTCTTGAGCATCTAGAGGTCGCAATTATTATCCGATTTGGCTGAAACTTTGTACAACGATTTCTCTCATGAACTTCAAGATGCGTGTAAAATATGGTCTGAATCGATGGATAGATCGACCAACCGATCTCCCTATTTTATTTTTCCTCCGGCGTGATAAGTTCGGCCGGGCAGAATCTTGGGGACCCACCACCATGGAGTCTGCTGAAATATGGGAGCTACATCTGGTTATAGACCCATTTGGACCGTACTTAGCACAGTTATTGAAAATCATAACATAACACTATGTGCAAAATTTCAGCCAAATCGGATGAAAATTGAGGCTTCCAGGGGCTCAAGAAGTCAAATCGGGAGATCGGTTTATATGGCAGCCATATCAGATTATACACAGATTTGAACCGTACTTGGCACAGTTGTTGCAAGTCATAGCAGAACACTGCGTACAAAATTTCAGCCAATTCGGGCATTAATTGCGGTTTCCAGGGGCTCAGGAAATCAAATCGGGAGATCGGTTTCTAGGGGATCTATATCAGGTTCTTGACGGATTTGAACTGTACTTGGCACATTTGCTTGAAATTATAACATAACACTACATGCAAAATTTCAGTCAAATCGGATGGAAATTGAGGCTTCAAGGGGCTCAAGAAGTCAAATCGGGAGATTGGTTTATATATCAGGAGTCCACCGTAGCGCAGAGGTTAGCATGACCGGTATGACGCTGGACGCCTGGGATCAAATCCTGGCGAGACCATCAGAAAAAATTTTCAGCGGTGGTTTTCCCCTCCTAATGCTGGCAACATTTGTGAGGTACTATGTTGTGTGAAACTTCTCTCCAAGGAGGTGTCGCATTGCGGCACGCCTTTCGGACACGGCTATAAAAAGGAGATCCCCTATCATTGAGCTTAAATCGGACTGCACTCATTGATATGTGAAAATTTTGCCCCTGTTCCTTAGTGTTTTATAACACATAGTGTTCCATTGTGATTTCCAACAACTGCGGGAGGTACGGTCCAAATCGGTCTATAACCTGATATAGCTCCCATATAAACTGATCTTCCGATTCGACTTCGTGGGCCCCAATTGAGGCAATAGATAATTTTTCATCCGATTTTTATGAAACGGACCATATTTGAATATAGCTGCCCTATAGGCCGACCATCCGATCTCCCGATATAGGATATTGCGGCCATAAAAGGTCAATTTTTTACCCCAATTCGATGAAATTTGCCACAGTGTGTTCTGAAATTTGCCACAGTGTGTTCTGACATATAGACCGATCTCCCGGTATAGAGTATTGAGTCCATAAAACTAGAATTTTTCATACGATTTTGATGAAATTTGAAGCAGTGCGTTTTGGTATCGCTCTAAACCTTTCCAGATTGGGCCAACCTGTCGTCCAGATTGGGCCATATAGAGAATGTGGACCAGATATTCTACAAAACATTCTATACACCGTAACGCAGAGGTTAGCTTATCCGACTATGACGCTGAACGCCTGGGTTCGAATCCTGACGAGATCATCAGAAAAAAATGTTCAGCGGTGGTTTTCCCCTCCTAATGCTGGCAACATTTGTGAGGTACTATGCCATGTAAAAACTTCTCTCCAAAGAGGTGTCGCACTCCGGCACTCCGTTCAGACTCGGCTATAAAAGGGAGGTTCCTTATCATTGAGCTTAAACTTGAATCGAACTGCACTCATTGATATGTGAGAAGTTTGCCCCTGTTCCTTAGTGGAATGTTCATGGGCAAAATTTGCAATTTGCGTTCTATACAATACTCTATATCGGAAGCTTGGTCTATACGCCAGCTTTATCCAAATATGGTCCGATCTGAACGATATTCAAAAATGTGTAGAGGTCTATCAAATCGAACTGTTTCAAATTGCATCCAAATGGGATGAAAAATGCTCCTTTTATGGGCTCAATACTCAATATCGGGAGATCGGTCTATATGGCAGCTATAATCAAAAATGGTTCGATCTGTACGATATTCAATAATAAGGTTTAGAGGGGTGCCGGAACTCGCTGTGCCAAATTTCATCATTTCGATCTGAACCGCACTTCGCAGAAATGGATAGCGGTCAACCAGAACTTACTGCGCTAAATTTCATCGAAATCGGATGAAAAATCACCAATTTGTTGCTTCAAGATTTTAAGTCTGGAGATCGGTCTATGGGGTCACAGATCAATATTTCAAGGTATTGATCTCATCCTATGGTGGAGGGTATAAAAATGTAATTATTGGCTAAATACCCACGCATTGAGAATTTACCCGGTAGAATCCCATCTTTATATATATGGGGTCTATAACAAGCTAACATCCCATATGTCAAATCTTCGAACTTAACCTGCCTACTGTCCCATAACAGTTAGCCAACAGTGACTCATAGCAATGGCAAACCAATTGTTGTCTGCAAAATATCTGCATTAATATAAACGCAGACTATTTTCTTACATTCTATCAACCGCAGCAGACGGCAGCGAACGACAACAACAACACCAACGAAGCGAAATCCACGACATTTACTGCCGTTATGGTCCATTCATGTCACATCATCTCTACCGCTAACACCACCACCAACACCATCCTCGGTGTGTGGGTCTGAATCTGATTCTCAGATGATGCTCTGCGTCCGGGGGCTATGACACAGCCAGAGCCAGCCAATGCTGGCTGATAGGGTGAATGAATGCAATGATGGCGTTGCTGATTGTTAATGATGATGAAGCAATAAAATAAATTTCAATTGTAAACTGAGATATTCTTCGCATATTTTTGTAGACATTGCGTTGTGCCAGAACTACAATGAATGATCTCTGTAGAAACTGAGTACACATCCCAAGATCCTCATCATCATATTTACATAAATGACAAAATACAACAATGAATGGGATCATATGTCGAGCAGCCGCTCAACTGCCAGCCAGATAGCCGACCATACGACCAGCCATCTCAATTTGCATGTAAGAGGCCCATGTTTATCAGAGTTTCCTGTCGCCTGTAGCTGATGACATATCTACGATGGCGTTGAGACATAGCCAAAGGACGGACATGACTCAACAACTGCTGAGGCATTATTTTTGCATAGATAGCAATGCCGTCGTGATGGGTTGTATGGTATATCAAAAAAAATTTAATAAAAATCTCATAAAAAGTGATTTGTTTCACATTAAATATTATTGGGTTGCCCAAAAAGTAATTGCGGATTTTTTAAAAATAAATACATTTTTAATAAAACTTAGAATGAACTTTAATCAAATTTACTTTTTTACACTTTTTTTCTAAAGCAAGCTAAAAGTAACAGCTGATAACTGACAGAAGAAAGAATGCAATTACAGAGTCACAAGCTGTGAAAAAATTTGTCAACGCCGACTATATGAAAAATCCCCAATTACTTTTTGGGACACCCAATATTTTGCTGAACATTTTAGGAAAGACTAACAGTTGGCCAGCATGATGGGGAACATATTAAGAAATAATAATAATTAAAATAAATTTGTTTGGTGATATCTAAACATCATAAACTGTAATAACTACGGTTGTCAAAAGACAACATTCTTGCAAATTACCAAAAATTTTACGAACTTATATATGGGAGCTATATCTAATTCTCAACCGATTTTGAGCAAACTTCTCAAATAATGTGGTAGTCGTCGGAGAAAGCGATGTGCAAAATTTTGGCAAGATTGGTCAAACAATGCGGTTGCAGTGGCTCTTGGGCTGAAAATCTGGCGATATAAATATATGACAGCTATATCTAAATCTGAGCCGATTTCTATGAAATTCACCAGTAATATCGACAGTCATAAGAAAATCGTTCCTACGAAATTTCGAGGGAATCGGTTAAAAAATGGGCAATTTCTTGCAACATTTCTCAAAATCGGACGAACATATATATGGGAGCTATACCTAAATCTGAACCGATTTCGAGCAAACTTCTCAGATGCTTTGGCAGTCGTCGAGAAAAGCGTTTTTCAACATTTTGGCAAAATGGGTCAATAAATGCGCTTGCTGTGACTCTAGAATATAAAATAGGGCGATATATTTATATGAGAGCTATATGTAAATCTGAACCGATTTCCATGAAAATCACCGGTAATGTCTAGAGTTAAGAAAAAATCCTTCCTGCCGAATTTCGAGAGAATCTGTTAACAAATGAACATTTTATTGCAATATTACTGGAAATCGGACGAACATATATATGGGAGCTATACCTAAATCTGAACCGATTTCGAGCAAACTTCTCAGATGCTGTGGCAGTCGTCGAGAAAAGCGTTTTTCAAAATTTTGGCAAAATGGGTCAATAAATGCGCTTGCAGTGACTCTAGAAGTTAAAATCTGGCGATATATATATGAGAGCTTTATGTAAATCTGAACCGATTTCCATGAAAATCACCGGTAATATCTAGAGTCAAGAAAACATCCTTCCTGCCGAATTTCGAGAGAATCTGTTAACAAATGACCATTTTATTGCATTATTACTGGAAATCGGACGAACATATATATGGGAGCTATACCTAAATCTGAACCGATTTCGAGCAAACTTCTCAGATGCTGTGGCAGTCGTCGAGAAAAGCGTTTTTCAAAATTTTGGCAAAATGGGTCAATAAATGCGCTTGCAGAGACTCTAGAAGTTAAAATCGGGCGATATATATATGAGAGCTATATATAAATCTGAACCGATTTCCATGAAAATCACCGGTAATGTCTAGAGTCAAGAAAACATCCTTCCTGCCGAATTTCGAGAGAATCTGTTAACAAATGACCATTTTATTGCATTATTACTGAAAATCGGACGAACATATATATGGGAGCTATACCTAAATCAGAACCGACTTCGAGCAAACTTCTCAGATGCTGTGGCATTCGTCGAGAAAAGCGTTTTTCAAAATTTTGGCAAAATGGGTCAATAAATGCGCTTGCAGTGGCTCTAAGAGTGAAAATCGGGCGATATATACATATGACAGCTATAACTAAATCTGAACCGATTTCTATGAAATTCACCGGTAACGTCGAGAGTTAAGAAAAAATCCTTCCTGCCAAATGTCGGAAGAATCGGTTAACAAATGACCATTTTATTGCATTATTACTGAAAATCGGACGAACATATATAAGAGAGCTATATCTAAATTTAAACCGATTTCGAGCAAACTTCTCAGATACTGTGACAGTCGGCGAGGAAAGTGCTGTACGAGTTTTTGTGAAGATTGGTCAATAAAGGCGCTGGCAGTGGCTCTAGAAGTGCAAAACATGCCTGTACAAAATTTGAAGACGATCGGTTGAAAACTGTGATCTGTACTTTGTTTACAAATAAACATGGACCGACGGACAGACAGGCCAATAGAGAGACAGACGGACATAGCTAAATCGAATCAGAAAGTCATTCTGAATCGATCAATATACTTATCAATGGGTCTATCTCTCTTCCTGTGGGTGTTACAAACAAATGCAACAACAACTGTGCTAAGTGTGGTTGAAATCGGTTCATAACCTGATATAGCTGTCATATTAACCGATCTTGGGTCTTGACTTCGTCAGCCTCTAGAGGGCGCCATTCCTTTCCGATTTGGCTGAAATTTTGCATGAGGTGTTTTGTTACGATTTTCAACTAAGTATGGTTGAAATCGGTCAATAATCTGATTTAGCTGTCATATAAACCGATCTTAAGTCTTGACTTCTTCAGCCTCTAGAAGGACCAATTCGTATCCGATTTGGCTGAAAATGTGGACGACATGTTTTGTTATGATTTCCAACAACTGTGCTAAGTATGTTTGAAAACGGTCCATAACCTGATATAACTGTCATATAAACCGATCTGGAATCTTGATTTAGTGAGCCTCTAGAGGACGCAATTATTATCCGATTTGGCTGAAATTTTCTACAATGGCTTCTCCCATGACCTTTAACAATATGATCTGAATCAGTCTATAGCCTGATACAGCTCCTATATTAACCAATCTCCCTACTTTACTACTTGAGCCTCTAAAGGACTAAATTCTTATTCGAATTGGCTGAAATTTTACACACTGACTGCTATGGTCTCCAATATTCAATTCAATTATGGTCCGAATCGGACATCCCGGCCGATACGGGATAACTATGAGCACCACACAGGCTGGAACTTTGAGCTCCGACTTGTGTAGTGTTCATCGTTACCACGGGAAGCTTAGCTGAAAGCTATCGGCAGCGTCCACAGGTTGCGGATGGTAGAAAGCTCTGTTTTAATGCGAAATAGCTGCAAACGTGCCCGCTGGCAGTCAACGATTTTCGAGAGGAGAGTCTTAGTGAGGAGTCAGGTGGCACTGGCTCTTAACAAAATACTGATGATACTCGAGATGACAAGGCGTGTTATAGGCGCCTTCAAATAACCAATGGCCAACATCAGTGTCCCAGGTTAGGGGCGGCTGGAGGCGAGCGTCGGATTTTGGAGCAAGCGGTTCGCCACAACGAGGTATACATCTGCAATACCATAAAACCCATACGGTTGAGGGCCTGGGCCAGTAACCCATCCGCGGAAAACTATGAGAACTACTATGAAAAACAAAGGAATAGTAAAAACGGAAACCCCCCCCCCCCCCCCCCCCCCAACGTTGACGACCCACGCAAACGAAAAAAGGACCATGATTTGCGGATCTGCACCTGGAATGTCCGCACTCTTTATAGAGAAGGTGTAGTATACGCGCTGGCGGATGTATTAGAAAAGTACAAGGCAGACATAACCGCCTTACAGGAAGTGCGATGGACTGGGAATGGCGTCACTACAACACCAAACGGTGACGAACTATACTATAGCTGTCATAACACGAGGCATGCATTTGGCTGCGGATTTGTGGTTAGTCGGAGACTGAAACTCCTAGTCTCCAGCTTTACTCCGGTGGATGAGAGGCTAGCCACAATCCGCATAAAAGCCAAATTCTTTAACATCAGCCTTATTTGTGCCCATGCCCCGACGGAAGACAAAGACGAGTAGACCAAGGATATTTTCTACGAGCGCCTAGAGAGAGAATATGACCGCTGCCCCGTCGGAATAGTAAAAACGGAGCCTTATTTGTGCCCATGCCCCGACGAAGGACAAAGACCAAGGACATTTTCTACGAGCGCCTAGAGAGAATATTACCGCTGCCCCGCTTATGATATTAAAATCGTTCTGAAAAATTTTAATGCGAAGATAGGGAAAGATGACATTTTTGGTCCAACAGTCGGAAAATTTAGCCTTCACGAGATAACGTCCAGTCATGAGTTGAGGCTGAAAGAATTCGCCGCGGCAAAAAATATTCACACAGCCACATGGCTGTCACCCGATCAAAACACGAACCACGATCACGATCACGTTGTGATAGATGGAAGACATTCATCCAGCGTGTTAGATGTACGATCGATCCGTGGAGAGAATATAGATTCGGATCATTACCTTGTTGCAGCAAAGGTTCGCACCCGCTTGAACATGGCGAGGAAAGTACGATCTGACACTGCACGCAAGCTGGACTTTGAAAAGCTGCAAACACAACAAATGGCAGCGGCATATTCCACTCGACTGACCCAACTGCTTGATGAAAGCATTCCTGGTTCCGATGATATAACGGCGCAGTGGCAAACTATTGCCCACTCCATGGAAAATGCCGCGAAATTCGTACTTGGGTACCGGAAGCCTCCTCCAAGAAACCCATGATACGACCAATTGTGTCGAGATGCTACTAAAGCCAAAAATCCGGCATATAGAGGAACCCTGCAATCAGTAGCAACGCGCCAGATGTAGAAGAGGTATCGGAAGAAAAGGAAAGAGGAGAAACGACTATTCCGCTGAAAGAAAAAGGAAAGACTTGTGTGTCAGCGAATTGTACAGGAGTCAGAATGAACTCCGGAAATTCTACCAAAGAATTAAACATAAAACCGAATGCTTTGGTGCAGGCACATCCTCCTCCTGCCAACATCAGAGGGATAAATCTCTTCCCCATCGCATACAAGATACTCTCGAGCGTACTGTGTTAAAGATTGAAACCTAAAGTCCATGACATAATTGGGCCCTATCAATGCGGCTTAAGACCTGGTAAACGCACCCAGGATCAGATATTCACACTGCGCCAAATCCTGGAAAAGGCCCGAGAAGTACAAATCAACACCTACCATCTTTTTGATACTCCTTTACGTTCAAAGGTATTTCAAGCCATGTCTAAGTTTGGTATCGCTGCAAAATTAATAAGTCTCTGCAGGATGACACTTGCTGATACGCGTTCCTCAGTAAGAATGGGAAAGAATCTGTCCGAACCATTTAATACCAAACGAGGTTTCAGACAAGGAGATAGCCTATCGTGTGATCTCTTTAATATCCTGCTGGAGAAGATTAGACGAGATGCAGATGTGACTAGATATGGCACACTAATCACAAAAGAGTACATGCTACTCGCCTATGCCGACGATGTCGATATCATAGGTCGGTCACCGGAAGTAGTAACTGCAGCCTTTGAGAGAATCGAAAGAGTGTCAGAGAAAATGGGTCTGGCAGTACATTTACTTCATGACAGTACATTTACTTCATGACATAAGACGAAATGGATGGTTTCAACTTCCAAAACACCTTGTACAACCGAGCAGATAAAGAACATGGAGAAAGTCGGGAACCACAACTTTGAGATAGTCAGTAACTTTATCTACCTCGACACCGCCGTAACCGAAACAACTGACACCAGTTTTGAGATAAAGCGAAGAATAATACTGGCAAACATATGCTACTTTGGACTAAGGAAGCATTTTGGAAACAAGGCCACCTCTCGATAGACCAAGATTCCACTTTACAAGACACTGATACTACCCGCATTGTTATATGGTTCTGAAGCATGGGTACTTGTGAAAGCAGATGAGGCAGTGCTTGGAGTATTTGAGAGAAAGATTCTTCGTAAAATATATGGACCAGTTTGCGTTAATGGAGAATATAAGCGACGTATGAACCACGAGCTGTGAGAGCTGTATGACGACGCTAGCATAGTTACACACATCAAAATACAAGGGCTGCGTTGGCTAGGTCATGAATGAAGAAGCTCCAGCAAAGAAGTCTTTTGAAGGTAAACACGGTGGTACACGCAAACCGGGAAGACTAAAAGCCCGATGGAAAGATCGAGTGGTGGGAGACACCTCGAAACTTGGTGTCAGAAATTTTAGAATGAGCGCAGTAGATTGAGGCGCTTTGAACGCTATTCTACGTTCGGCTAGTGGAACAAATGTTTTGTCATAACCAATGAAAGTAATTAAGTAAACATAGCAATTATTCGCTTTTATTCTTTGTTAGCCTAAAAAGAGATAAAGGGAAAAGAACTCGAGAATTGCGATCCATGGTGGAGGGTATATAAGATTTGGCCCGGCCGAACTTAGCACGCTTTTACTTGTTTTTATACCCTCCATCATAGGATGGGGGGTATACTAATTTCGTCATTCTGTTTGTAACTACTCGAAATATTCGTCTGAGACCCCATAAAGTATATATATTCTTGATCGTCGCGACATTTTATGTCGATCTAGCCATGTCCGTCCGTCTGTCCTTCGGTCTGTCCATCAGTCCGTCCGTCTGTCTGTCGAAAGCACGCTAACTTCCGAAGGAGTAAAGCTAGCCGCTTGAAATTTTGCACAAATACTTCTTATTAGTGTAGGTCGGTTGGAATTGTAAATGGGCCATATCCGTCCATGTTTTAATATAGCTGCCATATAAACCGATCTTGGGTCTTGACTTCTTGAGCCTCTAGAGTGCGCAATTCTTATCCGATTGGAATGAAATTTTGCACGACGTGTTTTGTTATGATATCAAACAACTTTGCCAAGTATGGTTCAAATCGGTCCATAACCTCATATAGCTGCCATATTAACCGATCTTGGGTCTTGACTTCTTGAGCCTCTAGAGTGCGCAATTCTTATCCGATTGGAATGAAATTTTGCACAACGTGTTTTGTTATGATATCCAACAACTGTGCCAAGTATAGTTCAAATCGGTCTATAACCTGATATAGCTGCCATATAAACCGATCCTGGGTCTTGACTTCTTGAGCCTCTAGAGTGCGCAATTCTTATCCAATTGGAATGAAATTTTGCACGTCGTGTTTTGTTATGATATCCAACAATTGTGCGAAGTATGGTTCAAATCGGTCCATAACCTGATATAGCTGCCATATAAACCGATCTGGGATCTTGACTTCTTGAGCCTCTAGAGGTCGCAATTATTATCCGATTTGCCTGAAATTATGTACTACGGATCCTCTCATGACTATCAACATACGTGTTTATTATGATCTGAATCGGTCTATAGCCCGATACAGCTCCCATATAAATCGATCACTCTATTTTACTTCTTGAGCCCCCAAAGGGTGCAATTCTTATTCGAATTGGCTGACGTTTTACACAGGTCTCCAACATGTAATAATATAATAATAGCAGAGCAAATCTTTTCTTATATCCCTTTTTGCCTAAGAAGAGATAAAGAGAAAAGAACTCGAGAAATGCGTTCCATGGTTGAGGGTATATAAGATTTGGCCCGACCGAACTTAGCACGCTTTTACTTGATTTTATATATAAAATTTTATGCAAACTTAACTTTAACCATATTATTACTTAATTTATTACTGGTCAACAAAACAATTTTCTCAAAATTTGGTTTTCTTCGGTTGGTTTTTCGGCAAGGCGAGGCAAATCTGGCAAAACGCTCAATTAAGCATCTAACCAATTTGATTACGAACATATGCTGGCATGAGGCATGAAAATCAGAACGGTGACACAGATCTATAAAATTGATATTTTAATGTTATGGCGACAATCAATTATAACCAACTGACAAGTGTTTAGTGCTATGTTTAAGAAAATCATTTATCAATAACGGTAATTATAGTGTTTTTATCTTGTATGATTTCAAATGCTACAACCCAATTATCATTAATTAGATCCCAAACGAGGGCTGATCTGGAAATGTTTTTTTTTTAGAGCAAGCAAGCAAGTGGCAAATGTTTAAGGAAATTGCCTGCCGACTTTTGTAGGCCATGTAAAAAGTTTTCCCCAAAAAAGTGTCGCACTGTGGCAGGACATTCGGGCTCGGCTATAAAAAGGAGGGGTATTATCATTGAAATTGAATCGGACAGTATTGATTGATATCTGATAAGTTTGCCGCTGTTCCTAAATGGAATGTTCAGGGCACAATGAATGGATTCAATGAAATGGATTCAAAACCGTAAATCTGGAAATCGTTGTAAAGGGTGATTTTTTTAAAACTATAATACTGTAATATTTCAGTTCATTCGGATAAGAATTGCGCCTTATAGGGGCTCAAGAAGCAAAATCGGGAGATAGGTTTATATAAGAGCTGTATCAAGCTATTGATCGATACAGACCATACTAGACACGTATGTTGAAGGTCATGACAGAAGCCCTTGTACAAAATTTCAGCCAAATCGGATGAGAATTGCGATCTCTAGAGGTTCAAGAAGTCAAGACCCCAGATCGGTTTATATGGCAGCTATATCAGGTTCTATATCGATTTACGCCATACTTAGCACAGTTATTGGAAGTCATAACAAAACACCTCATGCAAAATTTCAGCCAAATCCGATGAGAATTGCGCCCTCAATTGGCTCAAGAAGTCAAGATCCAAGATCGGTTTATATGACAGCTATACCAGATTATGAACCGATTTGAATCATGCTTAACAAAGTTGTTGAAAGTAATACCAAAACACTACGTGCAAGATTTCAGTTAAATCGGACGATAATTGCGCCCTCTAGAGGCTCAAGAAGTCAAGACCCAGGATCGGTTTATATGACAGCTATACCAGATTATGAACCGATTTGAACCATACTTGGTACAATTGTTGGATATAACAAAATACGCCGTGCAAAATTTCATTCCAATCGGATAAGATTTGCGCCTTCTAGAGGTTCAAGAAGTCAAGACCCAAGATCGGTTTATATGGCAGCTATATCAGGTTATGAACCGATTTGAACCATACTTGGTACAATTGTTGGATATCATAACAAAATACGCCGTGCAAAATTTCATTCCAATCGGATAAGATTTGCGCCTTCTAGAGGTTCAAGAAGTCAAGACCCAAGATCGGTTTATATGGCAGCTATATCAGGTTATGAACCGATTTGAACCATACTTGGTACAATTGTTGGATATTATAACAAAATACGCCGTGCAAAATTTCATTCCAATCGGATAAGAATTGCGCACGCTAGAGGCTCAAGAAGTCAAGATCCAAGATCGGTTTATATGGCAGCTATATCAGGTTATGGACCGATTTGAACCATACTTGGCACATTTATTGGATATCAAAACAAAACACGTCGTGCAAAATTTCATTCAAATCGGATAAGAATTGCGCACTCTAGAGGCTCAAGAAGTCAATACCCAAGATCGGTTTATATGGCAGCTATATCAAGTTATGGACCGATTTAAACCATACTTGGCACGGTTGTTGGATATCATAACAAAACACGTCGTGCAAAATTTCATTCCAATCGGATAAGAATTGCGCACTCTAGAGGCTCAAGAAGTCAATACCCAAGATCGGTTTATATGGCAGCTATATCAGGTTATGAACCGATTTGAACCATACTTGGCACATTTATTGGATATCATAACAAAACACGTCGTGCAAAATTTTATTCCAATCGGATAAGAATTGCGCCCTCTAGAGGCTCAAGAAGTCAAGACCCAAGATCGGTTTATATGACAGCTATATCAAAACATGGACCGATATGGCCCATTTACAATACCAACCAACCTACACTAATAAGAAGTATTTGTGCAAAATAAAATTTCAAGCGGCTAGCTTTACTCCTTCGGAAGTTAGCATGCTTTCGACAGACAGACGGACGGACGGACGGACAGACGGACGGACAGACGGACGGACGGACAGACAGACGGACGGACAGACGGACGGACATGGCTAGATTGACATAAAATGTCGCAACGATCAAGAATATATATTTCTATGGGGTCTCAGACGAATATTTCGAGTAGTTACAAACAGAATGACGAAATAAGTATACCCCCCATCCTATGGTGGAGGGTATAAAAAAAAAACATAAAATTTCGGAAAAATTTATGAAATCTTTATTTGAAATAGATAATAGGGTCCATATAATTTCATGTTTGAAAATTATTTCATGCAAATGTTGCCTGTGCCTCAAATGGTCCATATGCTTAGTCCAATTTTGGACTTTCCGAAATTTCGGCCGGTATTTCACGAATAAATGCTTCAATGTTGTCTTCCAATGCGTCAATTTAAGCGGGCTTATCTGTATAGACATGAACTTTAACATAGCCCCACAAAAATTAGTTTAAAGGCGTTAAATCGCAAGATCTAGGCGGCCAATGGACCGGAGCCGAACGTGAAATAAAATGTTCACCGAACTCGCCTCGCAATAAGTCCATTGTTATGCGTGCAAACACACCGAGTCCCATATAGTCATGATTGGTTCAATGCCCATTTGAGGCATGTTTGGGGGTGGTGTGAACCCATATACTTTGATCTGATTTTGTATGCCAGATTCGTAAACTACTCCCAAATACCTTTCATTTAAGCCCCATAATGACATGAACGTGCAATATGGCTGTTTGGGGGAGTTTTTGGGTTGGGGCGCCCCAATGGGTACTTAGACACAAATGTTAATACCATATTCGTATTCTACTCTCCATTACCTTCCATTTGTTACCCATATTGTCCGAAACGATCCACTTTTGATTTTGGGTGGTGTTTTTGGCATAAGGGAGAGGGTCCGCCCCACGCCCGATATTAAAAACTTTTAAGGCCTATGTTTCGCTCCAGACAAACCTACGCAATCTGTGAAAATTTCAAGGTAATCGGTTCAGCCATTTTTATACCCACCACCATAGGATGGGGGTACACTAATCTAGTCATTCCGCTTGTAACACCTCGATCTTGATAGTCTCGACGCTCTGAGTCGATTTAGCCATGTCCGTATGTCCGTTCGTCCTTCGGTCGAAAACACGATAGAGGTCGAACGTGTAAAACTAGTCGCTTGAAATTTTGCACAGATACTAAATGCTGATGTAGGTCGTTGGGGATTGCAAATGGGCCATATCGGTTCAGATTAAGATATAGCTCCCATATATACCGATCTCCCGAATTGACTTTTTGAGCCCCTATAAACCGCATTTTAGGTCCGATTTGGCTGAAATTTTGCACATAGTGTTCCGTGACGATCTCCGACAACTGTGCCAAGTACCATCCAAATCGGTCTTTGACCAGACCGACCTCCCGATTAGTCACCTTGAGCCTCTAGAGGGCGCAATTCTTATCGGATTTCACAGAAATTTTGCACAACGGTACCAAGTATGGTGTAAATCAGTCCATATCCAGATATTGCCGGATTTCTTGGGCCTCTAGAGGGCGCAATTGTCAACTGATTTGGCTGAAATTTTGCATGTGGTGTTTTCGTATTATCTTCAACAACTATGCCAAGTTCAAGTTCAAATCGGTTCATAATCCGATATAGCTGCCATATAAACAATTCTTCCGAAGAGACTTCTTGAGCCTCTAGAGGGCGCAATTCTTATTATATTTCCCCCAGGAATTGCGGTTCTAATCTACTTAAAGACCGCAATACCACAGAGTTAAAGGATCGATGATTATTTTTAAAAAGAGTTGTAAGAAATTGTTCCGGCTCCATAAATTTGATAAATTATTAATAAAATAAGCGATGGTGTGGTAATAGCTAATAAATTATTTATCGTCTGTATGGAAAAGCCCAGTAGCTCTGTTGGATTTATTTAACCGTACAAGGGTGTCACCCGGATACATTTGTATAAAGCAGGCAAAAACAAGTAAAAGCGTGCTAAGTTCGGACGAGTCGAATCTTTTATACTCCACATACTCCTATACACCAGGGATCGCAATTGTCAAGTTCTTTGCCTTGTATCTCTATATAGGCAAGCAATGGATAATGGAGAAGAATTGTCATGCTATTGGAGCTATATCAGGTTATGAACCGCTTCCATAGCATACTTGGTTTGGATGTTGGAGACCATGGTCAAAGTCATTATGCAAAATTTCAGTCAAATCGCATAAGATTTGCTCCCTATAGGGGCTCAAGACTTAAAATCGGAAGCTCAAGTTATATGGTAGCTACATTAGGTTAAGGACCGATCTACTAGAACTGCGACCTTTAGGGGCTCAAGATGTAAAATCGCGAGATCGATTTATACGGGAGCTATATCAGGTTTTATACCGATTCAGGTTCTATTTGGCAAGATTGTTGAAACTCATAGGAAGAGTCTTTGTACAAAATGTCAGCCAAATCGGCCCCTATATCAGGTTATGAACCGATTTGCACCATGCTTAGCACAATTGTTGGAAGTCATACGAAAACTTTAGTTTTACTATAATCGACCATGACAGAACATTTGTTCCCCTGGCCGAACTCAGAATAGTCTTCTAAGCGCTTCGATCGTCTGCGCTTACTCTACAATGACACCAAGTTTCGAGGCGTCTCCCACCATGAGATCTTTCCATCGGGCTTTTGGTCGTCCCGGATTGCGCGTATCACCGTGTTCGCCTTCAAAAGACTTCTATGCTGGAGCTTCTTCATCCATTCTGACAACATGACCTAGGCAACGCAGCCGTTGTATTTTGTTTTGTACTATGTCGTCATACAGCTCGTGGTTCATATGACGCCTATACTCTCCATAAGCGCAAACAAAGAATCTTTCTCTCAAGCACTCCAAACACTGCCTCGTCTGCTTTCACAAGTACCCATGCTTCACTACCCGGGTAGTATCAGTGTCTTGTAAAGTGGAATCTTCGTCTATCGAGAGGTGGCCTTGTTTCTAAAATGTTTACTTAGTCCAAAGTAGCATCTGTTTGCCAGTATTATTCCTCGCTTTATTTCAAAACTGGTGTCATTCGTTTTGGTAACGGCGGTGCCGAGGTAGATAAAGTTGCTGACTATCTCAAAATTGTGGTTCCCAACTTTCTCCATTTTCTTTATCTGATCGGCTGTACAAGGCGTTTCGGGAGTCGAAACCATCCATTTCGTCTTATCTCCATTTACTGCCAGACCCTTTTTCACTGACTCTCTTTTGATTCTTTCAAAGGCTACATTTACTACACGGCAAAGGCGAGTATCATGTGTTCTCTTGTGATTAGTGTGCCATATCTATTCACATCTGCATCTCGTATAATCTTCTCCAGCAGGATATTAAAGAGATCACACGATAGGCTGTCTCCTTGTCGAAACCTCATCCTGCAGAGTCTTATTAATTTTCCAGGGATACCAAACTCAAACATGGCTTGAAATATCTTTGAACGTATAGGGCTATCCGAAAGGTCCTTCTCGGATCTTTTCCAGAGTTTGGCGCAGTGCGAATATCTGGTCTAGAGTGGATTTACCAGGTCTAAAGTCGCATTGATAGGGCCCAATTATCTCATTGACTTTTGGTTTTAGTCTTTCACACAGTACGTTCGAGAGTATCTTGTAGGCGATGGGGATGAGACTTATTCCTCTGTAGTTGGCACATTCCGTCTTATCTCCTCTCGTGGGTACGGGACAAAGTAGGGTGAGGTTCCAATCATCGGGTATGCGTTCTTCTAGCCAGGTTGCGCAAGCAAGCTGATGCATACGCCGTATCAGAGTGTAGCCTCCGATGTTGAAAATTTGAGCGGGTAACCCATCGGCTACTGCTGCCTTGTTGTTCTTCAGTCGGGTCACTGCTACTTGAACCCCATTCGGACTAGGAGGATGTGCTTGTACAAAAGCCATCGGTTTGGTGGTAGAATTTCCGGACTTAATTCTGACTCCTGTATATCTCAATTCGCTCACGCTCACGCATACGATTTATCAGCCTCCGGTCTTAAATATTGTAGTTCATCGGCACCTGCAGCCTTGTTGTTCTTCGGTCGGGTCACTGTTACCTGGACTTCATTCTGACTAGTAGGTCCAAGCAGCAGGGATTGGTTCTGCGGTAACCTCTTCGCCGCCAACAGCGGACACTAGCAGTTGGGCTAAATGTTCTTTCCATATCCTCAGCATGCTATCTGTGTCAGTTAGCAGATTGCCTTCTATGACTCTGCAGGAGGATGTGCCTGTGCCAAAGCCATCGGTTTGATGGTAGAATTTTCAGACTTAATTCTGACTTCTGTACATCTCAACTCGCTCAGACTCACGTCTTTCCATTTCCCTCTTTTTTTCTGAGAAATAGGCGTTTCTCCTCTCACCTTTTCTGGCCATACCTCTCTTTCATCTGGCGTTGCTACTGATTGCAGAGTTTTGCAGCATCTCGACACTCTTGGTCCTACCATGAGTTTTTTGGAGAAGGCTTCCGGTACCCAAGTGCGGATTTCGTTGCATTTTCCATGGAGTGGGCAATGGTTTGCCAATGCGCCGTTATATCATCGGGACAAGGAGTGCTTTCGTCAAGCAGATGGGTCAGTCGAGTGGAGTATGCCGTTGCCATCTGTTGCGTTTGCAGTTTTTCAATGTCCAGCTTCCGGGAGCGAAGCTTTGCTGCAACAGGGTAATGAGCCGAATCTATGTTTGCTCCTGGGATCGAAAGGACATCTATGACGCTGGTTGAATGCCTTTCATACGACATGATCAATTTGATTTCTTGTGTTTTGATCGGGTGACAACCATGTGTGTGGCCGTGTGAACCCTTCAATGTTGAAAGCTGGTGCTGCTAACTACCATGTTCTTTATTGGCCGCAATCCATTACGGAAAGTTTCTTCGTTTAGCCTTTATTTTTCTTCCCTATGTTTGCATTAAAATCTCCCAGAACGATTTCAATATCATAGGCGGGGTAGCGGTCATATTCTCTCTCTAGGCGCTCGTAGAAAATATCCTTGGTCTTCCGTCGCAGCATGGAAACAAATAAGGCTGATAAGATTGAAGAATTTGCCTTTAATGCTGATTGTGGCTAGCCTCTCATCCACTGGAGTAAAGCTGGAGACAAGGTGTTTCAGTCTCCGACTAACCACCATATCCATTTCCGACCTTAAAATGTATGTATATTCTTGATCAGTGTAAAAATCTAAGACGATCTAGCCAGGTCCGTCCGTCTGCCTGTTCGTTTGTCCGTCCGTCTGTCTGTTGAAATCACGCTACAGTCTTTACAAATGGAGATATTAAGCAGAAACTTTGCACAGATTATTTTTTGTCCATAAGCAGGTTAAATTCGAAGATGGGCTATATCGGACTATATCCTGATATAGCCCCCATTTAGACCGATCCGCCGAATCAGGGTCTTAGGCCCAAAAAAGGCACACATATTACCCTATTTTGCTGAAATTTGGGATAGTGAGTTCTGGGCCCCTCGACATAATTCTGCAATATGGCACAGATCGGTCCAGATTTCAAAATAGCTGCCACATAGACCGATCTCTCGATTTAAGGCTTTGGGCCCATAAAGGGCGCATTTACTGTCCGATGTCGCCGAAACTTGGGACAGGGAGTTAAGTTAAGCCCCTCGACATATTTTTGCAATTTGGCCTCGATCGATCAAGATTTGGATATAGCTGCCATATAGACCAGATATAGCTGCCATATTAGATGGCACCATAGCGCAGAGGTTAGCATGTCCGCCTATGACGTTGAACGCCTGGGTTCGAATCCTATCTAGACCTTCAGAAATTTTTTAGCAGTGGTTTTCCCCTCCTAATACTGGCATTATTTGTGAGGTACTATGCCATGTAAAAACTTTTCTCCAAAGAGGTTCCGCTCTGCGGAACGCCGTTCGGACTCGGCTCTGAAAAGGCTCAGTGCCCCGTATTGGTTTTGTGGGATCGCACATGTATGCCTGTATGTCGCGAGCCGCTTGCTCCAAGATCTGATGCTCGCCTTCAGCCGCCCCTAATCTGGGAAGAGACGCTAATGTTGGCCATTGGTAATTTAACTCGCCTGGTCATCTCAAGTACCATTGGTACTCAGTATTTAAGTAAGAATCAGTGCCACCTGACCCTTCACTGAGACCCCCCTCTCGAAATCGCTGACTGCCCCCAGCCGCATTTGCAGCTAGCTTTCCACTATACGCATCCTGTGGACGCACCCGGTTGCTCTCAGCTAAGCTTCCCGTGCTAGCGATGAACACAAGTCGGGGTCCCACACAAGTCAGGGCTCAAGTTTCTAGTCTGTGTAGTGCTCATAGTTATCCCGTGTTGGCCGGTGACTATGGTGGCAGAGAATAATGGCCGCTGCAATTTAGAATATGTGACTGAGTCAGCCCATATAAGCCCCACATTATTTAACAGTTGTCACGCCACAATAGTTTTGAAAGACTTTGATGCACACCTAAACAGTTCTTCTGACTCTACATCTTAATTGCGTTGCAACATAGTTGCTATAAAAAGGAATGAGGAATGCGATCAAATTTATTTAAATGTTGTTGGCATTTGGGTTTTGATCACCTTTGCTCACCTGATGGCAACAAAGTTTCCCCAAAGATCTTGTAGCATGCCCCGAAAGAAAACAACAACAACAAATAACTCTGTCAATTAAACGCCATGTTACTTTGGTTGTTATTCTCTGGTTTTTCTCGCTGTGTTAATCAATCAAATGTCAAACGATTGTCAATTTAAACAAAATATTCAGGAAAACTATTAGACTAGGTCGGCTGCACTGCACAACTATTAAATTTGAATGGATGCACTTACTCGGTGATTGCATTGACCGTCCTTACCGTCTGTCGGTCCCCAGCAACAACTGTCTTCCGTTAAATATGCGTATGAAAAGCATATTAATTTGTGAGTGGAACACCATCGTTGATTCGAGCGTCATTCCATTTTGGAACGACGTACTACGACAATGGAATGAACTCAAATTTAGACGTCACTTAAATGTCATGTCTTGCCATATTTGCATGTGATGTAGTGACACATGGAAATGCACTGCTCTCAGGTTTACTGGCTGGCTGGCTAGCAAACTGCCTAAGTTTGGAAAGTAAGGCTTTTAAGCATGGAAGTAAACCGTCTCGAAGACTAACTTATTTGACTCAAATTCAAGTCAAAGTAATCACAACTAAAATGGAATATAAACGGCATGCGAAATTGATGTTAACTTGCCGGGGTGAGTGAGTGAGTCCAACAAACAAAGAAAAAAAAAATCTCGGAATAGGTACTACCTTTTACGAAAAAAATTTTAAAGCCTTTTGGAGTAGGCTAGAAATGGACTCCAAAGACTCAACATCTGCGGTGGTGACGTCAGACCGTAGCGTGTTGTCCTGCCCTCCTATAGGTGTGGGTGCCTTGGCACCTGTAGTCGAGATTAATGCTTCAAGCGCACAACTAGTCGTCAGACTAATTAATGAGGAAGAGACGGATAAATCAGAGGGATGCACAGTTCGTCCCCAGCCCTTAAGTAAAGGTGGCGTTTCCGACTCGAATTCAAACAGCGACTGTGTCAATAAAACAGTCATCTCACAAGCAGACCGAGAAAGCGATCCGGTGCACGACGAAGGAGACAGAGTTGTATGTACCGGCAGCGTAATCGAACGAAAGAAGAAAAAGATCTCCCCGCTTTCAAGTACTCTGGGAAAAACAAGCCAGCCATCCCGCAATGGAGACTCCAGACAGTGTCCTTCGGAGGTAGACAAAGTCGGAACAGGAACGAAGGAAACGTGCACGGCCCCTGAGTCTTCATGGAGGACTGTGATCTCCACAGCCATCACGGAAGGAGAAGATGGTCGCTGAGGATGGTAAGGAGCCGCCCTCTTGCGTCAGAATGGCAAAGTCGGAACAGGAACGAAGGAAGCGCGTACGGCCCCTAAGACTTCATGGAGGACTGCGACTTCCAATAGGAGGCCAAAGCCATCGTGGAATGGGAAGATGGTCGCTGAGAATGTCAAGAAGCCGCCCTCCAACGCCAGAGTGGCAAGGAAGCACAACAGAGATGAGCTGACTCATGCAGCCGTCAGTATCGGTCCCAAGTGTACGATCTGGTTAACGATCAGATTTTTGAACGTGTGTGGAACTCTGTAGAGGGTCAAATGATCAGGACCATACCACAGAATCAGAGAACATGTTGTTTTGGCATAGGCGGAGCGATGAGGACCACGCCCACTAAGGCACTGGAGAGTATTCTAGATATCCGACCCATCGACATACAGATTAAGTGTGAGGCAGCCACTGCGGCTATGAGACTTAAGGCGATGGGAGATGGGAGAGAAGATATAATCGAGGCGACGATAGGAAACCTGGACGAAAGGGAAGAGGTTTCCGATCGGATACCTGAGATGAGCCTTGAAGTCGTCGAGTGTGAGGCACTGTTGCCATCGGCACAGTCTTGGATTGACGGAACCCTAGTATTGCCATCTGGAAGATCATGTCACACGGATGGATTAAAGCTAGAGGACAGAGTTGGCCTGGGGGTTTACATAGATAACCCAGGGACTGAGATCTGTTTAAGACTGCCTGACCATAATACGGTCCTGCTGGCGGAGATGCGGGCGATCACGGAATGCGTGAAGTGGTGTGGTGCTAACGCGAGAACGTCGAGCATGAACATCTTTACCGACAGTAAAATTGCCATAAGGGCAATAACAACCAGGACGGAAAGGTCACGAACAGTCTTGCAGTGTAAGAAGGAGATTAACGCCATCTCTGAGGTCTGAGGCCCGGCTTTCGCGTCTAACAAAAACCGGCACTTAGGTGGAGACACAATACCAGACATGAACCAACTTAGGGGAGTGGTATTGAAAACAATTAAGGATTTGGAAATAGCACAGAACTCCTTACTTAAACATTTTTTTTTGAGGTTACTTTATAGTTTTTAGAGCGCACAACAAGCCGATTACTAGCTTAGGTGTATGTCCATAGTGGCATGGGACGAATTAATATCTGCACCCTCTTTTCAATCTAACCTAAGTCTATGTCCGACCGTCCGTCTGTGGAAATCACGATAGCGGTGGAACGCGTAAGGCTAGCCGCTTGAAATTTTGCAGAGAGACTTCGTTTGATATAGCACCCAAATAAAGCCATCCTTCAATTTGACTTCTTAAACCATTAAAAGCTGCAACTTTTTTTCCTATTCTACCGAAATTTAGCAAATGGTGTTCCGATACATCTTTCAACGATTATGCCAAGTATGGTTCAAATCGGTCTATAACCTGATATGTCTTCCATATAATCCGGATTTGGCATCTTCAGCCCCTAGAAGCCGCAAAAGTTATTCGATTGGCCTGAAATTTCGCACGTAGTGTTCTATTGTCAACAATCGTGGAAAATAGGTTCCAAATTGGTTTTTACTCTGATTGAGCTTTCATATAAACAGATCTCGAGATTTAACATCTTGAGGGCTGAAATTTTGTGCACAGTGTTCCGTTACGACTTCCTACAAATCAGTTTGAAAACTTGAAATGGCTGTGTCTCCTATGCGTCCTAGAGGGAAATGGGCCTTAACACGTGACCCCATCGAATAATTCAAAATTTCATCAAGAATCAATTAAAAATCGAAACTTGACTTGAAAAATGTAAAATGGCTGTATCTCTTAAACTATGTGTCCCAGAGGGAAACAGGCCTTTATTCGTGACTACATCAAAATTTTAAATTTCATCGAAAATTTTATTAAAAATCGCAATTTTACTTGAATAACTTAAAATGGCTGTATCTCCTTAACTATGCGTCCTAGAAGGAAATGGGCCTCAAGTCGTGACCCCATCAAAAAATTTAAAGTTTTTAATTAATGTATCCCATCAAATTATGGGAGGCCACCGTAGCGCAGAGGATAGAATGTCCGCCTACGACGCTGAACGCCTGGGTTCGAATCCTGGCGAAAGCATCGGAAAATAATTTTCAGCGGTGGTTTTCCCCTCCTAATGCTGGCAACATTTGTGAGGTATTATGCCATATAAAACTTCTCTCCAAAGAGGTGTCGCAATGCGGCACGCCGTTCAGACTCGGCTATAAAAATGAGGCCCTTCATCATTGAGCTTAAACTTGAATCACTGCACTCATTGATATGTGAGAAGTTTACCCCTGTTCCTTAGTGGAATGTTCATGGGCAAAATTTGCAAATTTGCATTTTCAGTAAACTATGCGTCGTAGAGGGAAATGGGCTTTAATCGCGACTCCATCAAAAGGTTAACAAGAAACAAGTAAAAGGGTGCTAAGTTCGGCCGGGCCGAATCTTGGGAACCCACCACCATGGGTTTTGTTAAAATGTTTACAAAATAAATTAAGTTGAAGGGCATACTTTTTTTCTACATACCAAACTTCTATCAAACCAGCAAAGATTAAAGCCTCTAGGAACCGAACAAGGATGAACGAGAGACCGGTTTACATGGGAGATATATCAGGTTATAGACTGATTTGGACCGTACTTGGCACAGTTGTTGAAAGTCGTAACAAAACACCGCATACTAAATTAAGGCAAAGTCGTACAAAAATTGCGGCCAGTAATGTCTCAAAAAGTCAAATCGGGAGATTGGTTTATATAGGAGATATATCAGGTTACGGACTGATTTAAGCCGTACTTGGCAAAGTTGTTGAAAGTCGTAACAGAACACTACATGCAAAATTTCAGCCAAATCGAACAAAAATTGAGGCTTCTAGGGGCTCAAGAAGTCAAATCGGGAGATCGGTTTATATGGGAGTTATATTCAAATTTGAACCGATACCGGCTAAATTGATGAATGATGTCGAAGGGCCCAACGCAACTCACTGTCTCAAATTTCTGCAAAATCCGACAATAAATGCGCCTTTCATGGGCCCAAAACCTTAAATCGAGAGTTCGGTCTATAGGGCAGCTATATCCAAATATAGGCCGATCTAGGCCAAATTGAAGAGGAATGACGAAGGTCCTAACACAACTCACTGTACCAAATTTAAGCAAAACCGGATAATAAATGTGGCTTTTATGGGCCTCAGACCCTAAATCGGCGGTTCGGTCTAAATGGGGGCTATATCAAGATATAGTCTGATATAGCCCATCTTCGAATATTAAAATTCCCGACATCCGAAGAAAATAGGGTCCAAATCCAACTATGTTTAAATACAGCCGCCATATAGACCGATCTGACGATTGAGGGTCTAAAGCCCATAGAAGATGCATTTATTATCTAATTTCTTTGAAATGCGGCACAATGAGTTGAGTTAGGCCCCTCGACGTTCTGACTGAATATGATATAGATAGAGCCATATTTGGATATAGCTGCTATATAGACCGATCTCCCAATTTATGTTCATAAAAAGTGGATTTATTATCTGATTTCCCTGAAATTCGACAAAGTAAGCTGTGTAAGGCTCTTCGACACACGCGGTCCAGATCTGGCTACATTTGGATACATCTGGAGATCGGTATGTATTACAATACCGATCTACCGATTTAAGGGCTGAATTTGGTTACAATGAGTTGTATAAGCCCCCAACATATCATGGATATGGTGTAGATGGGACTTTTTTTACCCTTCACCATAGGATGGGGCTATACTTATTTCGTCATTCTGTTTGTAACACATCGAAATATGCGTCTAAGAACCCATAAAGTATATATATTCTTGATCGCCAAGTCATTTAAGTCAATCTAGCCATGTCCGTCTGTCTGTCGTGCTTGCTTTCGCTAACATTCGAAGGAGTAAAGCTAGCCGCTTGAAATTTTGCACAAATACTTTTTATTAGTGTAGGTCGGTTGGGATTGTAAATGGGCCAAATCGGTCCATGTTTTGATATAGCTGCCATATAAACCGATGTGGGATCCTGATTTCTTGAGCCTCTAGAGGGCGCAATTCTCATTTAATTTGGATGAAAATTTGCATGAGGTGTTTTTGTATCACTTCCAACAACTGTGCTGCCATATAAACCGATCTGGGGTCTTGACTTCTTGAGCCTATACAGTGCGCAATTCTCATCCGATTTGTCTGAAATTTTGAACGTGGTGTTTTTGTATCACTTCCAACAACTGTGCTAAGTATGGTGCAAATCGGTACATAACCTGATATAGGTGCCATATAAACCGATGTCGGATCTTGATTTCTTGAGCCGCAGGAGGGCGCAATTCTCATCTGATTTGGCTAAAATTTTGCATGAGGTGTTTTGTTAAGACTTCCAACTACTGTGCTTAGTATGGTTCAAATCGGTTCATGTTTTCATATAGCTGCCATGTAAACCGATCTTGGGTCTCGACTTCTTGAGCCTCTACAGGGCGCAATTCTCATCCGATTTGTCTGAAATTTTGTACGTGCTGTTTTTGTATCACTTCCAACAACTGTGCTTAGTATGGTTTAAATCGGTTCATAACCTGATATAGCTGCTATATAAACCGATCTGGGGTCATGACTTCTTGAGACTCTAGAGGGCGCAATTCTCATCTGATTTGGCTGAAATATTGCATAAGATCTTTTGTTATGACTTCCAACAACTATGCTTAGTACGGTTTAAATCAGTTCATAACCTTATATAGCTGCCATATAAACCGATCTGGGGTCTTGACTTCTTGAGCCTCTAGAGCGCGCAATTCTCATCCGATTTGGCTGAAATTTTGTACAACTGCATCTCCCATGACCTTCAACATACGTGTGCAATATGGTCTGAATCGATCTATAGCTTGATACAGCTCCCATATAAACCGATCTCCCGGTTTTGCTTCTTGAGCCCCTATAAGGCACAATTCATATCCGAATGAACTGAAATATTACACAATGACTTCTACAATGTTTAGCATGCATTTATGGTCCGTATCGGACTATAGCTTGATATAGCTCCAATACCATAACAGTTCTTATTCATTATTCTTTGTTAGCCTATAAAGAGATACCGCGCAAAGAATTCGACAAAGGCGATCCATGGTGGAGGGTATATAAGATTCGACCCGGCCGAACTTAGCACGCTCTTACATGTTCTGGATTAAGCTGCCATGTAGAACAATCTCCCTTTTATGTGCTCTAGGACAGTGGATTGGGTCAGCCATCGACATCCCTGGCGGGTTTGGTCCAGATCGGATCCTGCTAAGGTTTCATAAATGGGGTTTGTTTCAGCGGTCTTCACATAATGAAGTTAATATGGAATGGTGGGTAAGCAAAGTTTGGCTCGGCCAAACTAATTGCAGTTTTACTTATAACTGGTCCAGATCGGATCCTGCTAAGGTTTCATAAATGGGGTTTGTTTCACCGGACTTCACGTAATGAAGTTAATATGGGATGGTGGGTAAGCCAAGTTCGGCTCGGCCAAACTTATTGCCGTTTTACTTATTACTGGTTCAATTTAAATTTTTAACTGTTGATAACCATAGTATTTATTTGTTTGCTGGGTTATTGTCGCTCTCTCTCTCTCTCTTACAAATAGCAAAGCCATGAAAGTCTCGTTTCACTATTAATTCTGTGTCTGATATGCACATAGGTAAAAATTTTGAATGCTGAAAAAAAAATCCCAAACAAGCTGCATATCAAAATCTAAATGAGTGATATCCATATATGTTAGAAAGCCCCCTTCACCTCAAGCCTTACCCCACATATCCTCCTTCCATGCCAAACCAAACCAAAAAAAAAAAAACAAAAGAAAAAGAAAATTAAAGCACTCTAAATTGTATGCTAGCGACAAATGCAATAAAAGTGCGTGGAATGATGATGGTGGAGTGCTTCACTTATTTGGCTGTAAATTTCATGCCACAACATTTTGCTTGCCGCGCTTGAAGTATGAGGCATAAGGCATAAGGCAGTCGACATGCTAAATGCGCTAAATTATGCGCTCTGTTGCTTGGTCTCACGCCAGACGCACCGACAGACAGACATACACTTGAACAGGGTCTTATTGGGTCTTTAACAACGGCCAACCGGATACCAATGCACCGCGACATATGCCTTTAAATGGCAATAATTCAATTTTGATCTGTTTTCTGGTCGTAGTTTGGCTGCTTGTTTGTTGCGTTGCATGTACGGTTGCAAGTGCAGCATGCATACGCAAGTATTGCGAACAACAAAATTTAAATTATTTTTCAAGCATTTATTTACTTTTTATGGCAGCCACCATTAAAACGCTGTTATTTTCGCTAGTCTGTCTGTCTGTCTGTTTGTCCGTCTGCCTGTTCAGCAGCAGTCTTGTCCACTGATTGCTAGCTGGTATTTGCTACAACGATGTGCCACTGCTGCAAACAGCAGTTGGACAAGCACAACTAGTCATTGCCGCCATCGTCTGCCACTTGTTGCACTGGTTCTCAACAACAAGTGCCCCTAGTTGGGCGCTGTTGGCCTAACTCTTATTTGGCAAATGTTATTGCTTAGCTGCTGTGGTCTATCTATGGTGATGGTGGCTACTTGCCACAAATTTAGAATTTGCTTAAGGCTTCCTAGGTAGGAGTTTGCCAGTGCTGCTTGGGCTGGTCATTGCTGTTTGCTGCGGCTGCTGGTGGCGATGATGGTTTATGGCCGGCACGGTGTTGGTCTCTTATCTTGGTTGGCTTGGCTTTTATCGGTTCCACCCAGAAGTGATCGTTTGGGTAAATATTTTGATGGCAATTTTATCAGCTGTGGCTGTTATTGCTGCTATGCTATCGCAAGTGTCTATCATCGATTAATGGCCCATAATTTGAATAAACTGCAATGATTAAAATGAAATTCGAAAAGAAATTGCTGTCATTTGGGCGTATGGGATAGCGCATGACGGTGAGACTGAGGTTAAGAAGTAAATTTACAAATGTCCTGGAGGTATGTTAAATCTGAGAAGGAATTTGAAGGAACTCTTCTTAAACACTTGGTTTTTGGTGATTAAAACAAAAAAATTAAAAAAAACAAGTTATAGTCCGATTCGGACCATAAATGAATGCTGATCATTGTATTGGGTTGCCCAAAAAGTAATTGCGGATTTTTCAAATAGTCGGCGTTGACAAATTTTTTCACAGCTTGTGACTCTGTAATTGCATTTCTTTCTTCTGTCAGTTATCAGCTGTCACTTTTAGCTTGCTTTAGAAAAAAAGTGTGAAAAAAGTATATCTGATTAAAGCTCATTCTAAGCTTTAATAAAAATGCATGTACTTTCTTTTAAAAAATCCGCAATTACTTTTTGGGCAACCTAGAAGTCATTGTGTAATATTCGGATAAGAATTGCGCCTTGTAGGGGCTCAAGAAGCAAAATCGGGAGTCAGGTTTATATGGGAGCTGTATCAAGCTATTGATCGATTCAGACCATATTAGACACGTATGTTGAAGGTCATGAGAGAAGCCGTTGTACAAAATTCTACCCAATCGGATGAGAATTGCGCCCTCTGGAGACTCAAGAAGTCAAGACCCCAGATCGGTTTATATGGCAGCTATATCAGGTTATGAAACGATTTACGTCATACTTAACACAGTAGTTGGAAGTAAAAACAAAATACTTCATGCTAAATTACAGCCAAATCGGTTGAGAATTGCGCCCTCTAGCGGCTCAAGAAGTCAAGACCCAAGATCGGTTTATATGGTACCTATAGCAGGTTATGAATCGATTTGAACCATACTTAGCACAGTTGTTGGAAGTAGTACCAAAGCATCACTAGCAAAATAACAGCCAAATCGGATCAGAATTGCGCCCTCTAGAGTCTCAAGAAGTCAAGACCCAAGATCGGTTTATATGGCAGCTACATCAGGTTTTGAACCGATTTGAACCATACTTGGCGAAGTAGTTGGAAGTGACACCGGAACACCAAGTGCAAAATTTCAGTAAAATCGGATAAGAATTGCGCTCTGTTGAGGCTCAAGAAGTCAAGACCCAATATCGGTATATATGGCAGCTATATCAGGTTATGAACCGATTTGAACCATACTTAGCACAGTTGTTGGAGGTGATACCAGAACACCACGTGCAAAATTTCAGTCAAATCGGATGAAAGTTGCGCCCTCTAGAGGCTCAAGAAGTCAAGACCCCAGATCGGTTTATATGGCAGCTATATCAGGTTGTGAATGGATTTGAACCATACTTAGCACAGTTGTTGGAAGTAGTACCAAAGCATCGCTAGCAAAATAACAGCCAAATCGGATGAGAATTGCAACCTCCCAAAGCTAAAGAAGTCAAGACCCAAGATCGGTTTATATGGCAGCTATATCAGGTTATGAACCGATTTGAACCATGCTTAACACAGTCGTTGGAAGTGATACCAGAACACCAAGTGCAAAATTTCAGCCAAATTGGGTAAGAATTGCGCCTCTAGAGGCTCAGGAAGTCAAGACCCAAGATCGGTTTATATGGCAGCTATATCAGGTTGTGAACCGATTTGAACCACACTTAGCACAGTTGTTGGAAGTGATACCAGAACACCACGTGCAAAATTTCAGTCAAATCGGATGGAAATTGCGCCCTCTAGAGGCTGAAGAAGTCAAGACCTAAAATCGGTCTATATGGCAGCTATATCAAAACATGGACCAATATGGCCCATTTGCAATCCCAACCGACCTACACTAATAAAAAGTATTTGTGCAAAATTTTTAGCGGCTAGCTTTACTCCTTCGAAAGTTTGCGTGCATTCGACAGACAGACGGATGGGCGGACGGACATGGCTAGATCGACTTAATATTTCATGACGATCAAGAATATATATACTTTATGGGATCTTAAACGCATATTTCGAGGTGTTACAAACAGAATGACGAAATAAGTATACCTCCATCCTATGGTGGAGGGTATAACAAACAAAGCGCAACAATTCCATTTTTGTATAATAAAAGATTTTATTTAAATTTCAAACCAATGTTGATAATTAATCTTTTAATTTTCATCATCTACTTGGTTCTGTTCTTATATGGTTTTTCCAAACTGTGTTATATTTGAGAAGATTTAATGTTTTGTTGTTAGATCCTTAGGCCAATCTATCAAAACATAAAGAACAAAGAGATAATGAAGGAGAGAGAGAGTGAGAGAGAGTACGGCGAATTTTTCAAGCCAGTTTACCTATAATACTCTCTCGCTATGCTAAAAATACAACATAACGAACTCAATGGCAACTCTGCATAATCCACGAAGGAGAACAAAAAGCAACGCAGTAAGACTGTTGGCCTCAACCACAAGTGAGTGAGAATAGTTCTCCTTTGCTTTTGCAAGGGCTATGCTAAGATCGTTACCTACAGAGCAACTTCAGTTGTTCTGCGAATAGCCAGCGAAATGGATGTTTATCGTTTGATCGAGGAAGTACGCAAAAGACCGGCTTTGTGGGATTTCAGCAATGTACGCAACAAAACACACAGCATGCTAAATGACCTATGGGCAGAGGTGGCCAAAGCCATGGATGTGGATGATGGTAAGTAGAGCAAAAACAAATTCCTTTTCTCAAATAGAACGCAGAAACATAGAGTTTGCCCTGCAACACATTTTTTTTAATTTAACTTCTAAAGCTACATCACTGATGTTCAATAGGTATTGATTTCCCATCGCCTCTTTTAAGAGGCACCTCGCACAAAGATTAGAAATAAATGAAGAAAATTAAGAGAAGAGAGAATTTCAACATAACTGTGTAGGGACAATGAATGAGTTTTCAATGGAGAGTGGACACTTTTTTATACCCACCACCGAAGGATGGGGGTATATTCATTTTGACATTCCGTTTGCAACACATCGAAATATCCATTTCCGACCTTATAGAGTATATATATTCTTGATCAGCGTAAAAATCTTAGACATGTCCGCCAGTCTGTTGAAATCACACTACAGTCTTTAAAAATAGAGATACTGAGCTGAAACTTTGTTCAGATTCCTTTTTTGTCCATAAGCAGGTTAAGTTCGAAGATCGGACTACCTTCATATGGACCGATTCGTCGATTTAGGGTCTAAGGCCCATAAAACCACATTTATCATACGGTTTTGTCGAAATTTGGGACAGTTAGTTGAAATTTGGGACAGTTAGTTGCGTGAAATCTTTCTGCATTTTGGCCTAGATCGATCCATATATGGATATAGCAGCCATATAAAGAAGGAGGCCACCGTAGCGCAGAAGTTTGCATGTCCGCCTATGACGCTGAACGCCCGGGTTCTAATCCTGGCGAGACCATCGAAAAAAATTTTCAGCGGTGGTTTCCCCCTCCTAATGCTGGCAACATTTGTGAGGTACTATGCCATGTAAAACTTCTCTTCAAGTACGTGTCGCACTGCGGCACGCCGTTCGGACTCGGCTATAAAAGGGAGGCCCCTTACCATTGAGCTTAAACTTGAATTGGACTGCACTCATTGATATGTGAGAAGTTTGCCTGTGTTCCTTAGTGGAATGTTCATGGGCAAAAGTTGCAACTTTGCCATATAGATCGATCCGCCGATTTAGGCTCTAAGGCCCATAAAAGCCACATTTATTATCCCATTTTGCTGAAATTTGGGACAGCGTTAGGCCCTTCGACATTCTTTTTAATTTGGCTCAGATCGGTTCAGATTTGGATAAAGCTTCCATATAGACCGATCTCTCGATTTAAGCTCTTGAGCCCATAAAAGGCGCTTTTATTGTCCGATTTCGCCGGAATTTGGAACAGTGAATTGTGTTAAGCCCCTTGACATACTTCTGCAATATGGCACAGATCGGTTTAGATTTGAACATAGCTGCCATATTGGCCGATCCGCCGATTTAGGGTCTTAGGCCCATAAAAGCCACATTTATTATCCGAATTTGCTGAAATTTGGGACAGTGCAACTCACTGTCACTGTTGGGCTCCTTGACATCTTTCTGCAATTTGACTCAGATCAATCCAGATTTAGATATAACTACCATATAGACCGATTCGCCGATTTAAGGTTTTGGGGCCATAAAAGGCGCATTTATTTTCCGATGTCGGCGATATTTGAGACGGTGAGTTGTGTAAGGCCCTTCAACATTCGTCTTTTATTTGGCTCAGATCGGTCCAGTTTTGGATATAGCTGCCGCATAGATCGATCTCTCGGTTAAAGGTCTTGCGCCCATAAAATGCACATTTATTGTCTAAAATAATTTTAAACTTTGACGACTTAAAGCAGTACTTCACGTGTGGCAGCACAAAATGGCGCTCGCTTTCAAGCATCAGAGTTAAAATTTTTTTTAACTCTTCCGCGTTGCTTTTGTAACACCAAAAACAAAGTCCAACGTGCACATTCTGTTTCGGCCTTTATGCTTCGATGCATTGGAAGTTTGCAAAGCGTGGTAACCTAAATGGGATCGGCAATGGGAATAACTTAGATAATATCTCTACATCTGGCAACACTGTTTTGTTAAAAAAAACTACAACAAATCCCTTATTTACTTCTCATTTCCATTTTCTCTCTTTTTCCATTTTTCTTTTCTCCGATGACTTCATTTATTTGTCTGTGCATGGCTGTGTGTGTTGTGAACTTCTCCCCTCAACGGTAGTTGAACGCGTCCGACGCAAATGGCAACATTTGCGTCATTCATATCGCTCCATGGTGAGATACTATGAACGCCGCCAGAAGATCGATAAAAAGTGGGAATACTATGATGCCTTGAGTTTTATTAAGGATAACAAACGCAAAAGGCTTAGGAAAAAACAGGCAGCAGGGCAACCCCATATGAAAGACACTTTCCAAAAATCTGAGTTGCCGAAAGCTGACACCAGCATTGACAATCAATGCATGGAAATTGTAGACGAGGAGATAGACACTTTTGATGACAGCACATCCTTGGAGGAATTTCAAAGCGTAAGTTCATCGGCCCTTCTTAATGGATTGGCTTTGCCCAAAGGATTAACTGTGGCCAAACTGCCCATGGCTACTAAAGATGAAAATGGCCACCAAAATGATTGCCACACTGAGCCACCACTAAACTCAGGACTTGCAGAAGTAACGCTCAACCATTCCGTGACGAATACAAAGCCGGCTCCAAAATGTCCCTTAAGCGATTATTCCAATGATTGTGATTATAATTTCTTGATTAGTTTTCTGCCACAACTCAAGCGAATGAATGCGCTGCAAAATTTACAATTTCGTGCCAAAATGAGTGAAATTGTCTTAAATATTCTAAGTCCTACTTTGGAAGTGCCATGTCAAGTAATACCTTCAATGATGTCCCTACCGAATGGTTTGCAATGGAAGTAGAGTTGAATGAAATGAAATGAAATGTCAAACCAATAAAAAACTTTAAATATATATGTAGTTATAATAATTTCTAGACTTTAAGGGTTCATGCTTAAAAAAATTTGAAAATATTTTTTGGAAAATTTGAATTAAATTAGTTTTTGGAAAACATATCTAAAAAATTCAAATCTTCTTACATTTCTAAGACTAGCTAACCATGTGCGTCCGTCCGTCTGTCTGTTAAAATCACAACAAGACTAAAATTTTGCTATATCGGACTTTACTGACCTATGGCAGCTATATCTAAATATAGTCAGATCTGTACCATATTCGGGACGCATAACGGGAGGCTTTGAACAACTAACTGTTTCAAATTTCGGCGAAATCGGCTAATAAATGCGCCGAAATCGGCAGATCGGTCTATAAATGCGGCTTTTATGTGCTTAAGATACCATATCGGCAGATCGGTCTATATGCCAGCTATATCTGAATATAGCCCGATCTGGTCCATATTCGTGAGGGATAACACGCGGTTTTGAACAACTCACTGTTTCAAATTTCAGCCAAATCGGCTAATAAATGAGCCTTTTATGGGCTCAAGACCCTAAATCGGGAGATCAGTCTATATGACAGCTATATTCAAATATTGGCCGTTCTAAACCACAAAGGGCACGGATGTCGGAAAGCCTAACATAGGTCACTATGCCGAATTTGAGCGTAAAATCGGCTAATAAATGCGCCTTTTATGGGCCCAAGATCCGAAATCGGCAGATCGGTCTATAAATGTGGCTTTTATGTGCCATACCATATCGGCAGATCGGTCTATATGCCAGCTATATCCAAATATAGTCTGATCTGGTCCATATTCGTGACGGATAACATGCGGTTTTGAACAACTCACTGTTTCAAATTTCAGCCAAATCGGCTAATAAATGAGCCTTTTATGGGCTCAAGACCCAAAATCGGGAGATCAGTCTATATGACAGCTATATTCAAATATAGGCCGTTCTAAACCATAAAGGGCACGGATGTCGGAAAGCCTAACATAGGTCACTATGCCGAATTTGAGCGTAAAAGGATAATAAATGTGCCTTTTTATACCCACCACCATATGATGGGGGTGCGCTAGTTATTCCGTTTGTAAAACCTCGAAATATTGATCTAGGACCCCACTCTTATATATGAAATTCAATTTGTGTTTGTTTGTTCCGTATAGACTCACAAACGGCTGAACCGATTTCCTCGAAATTTTCACAGATAGTGTAGGTTGGTCTGGAAGAAAACATAGGCTATATAATTTTTTGATATCGGGAGGGGGGTAGTACTTTTAGGGTAAGGGGAAGGTCCGCTCCCCCTTACCACAAAAATAAAAGTGGACCGATCGCGACAATATGGGATTCAAATGAAAGGTATCCAAGAGTAGAGTACGAATTTCATAACAAAAGTAGGGTCCAAATACCTGGGGGCCGCTCCAGCCCTAAAACCCCTTATAATAGGTCTATTTGACGATCATGACAATATGGGACTCAAATGAAAGGTATTCGGGAGTAGATTACGAATATGGTCAGGAAGTAGGAATAGGCTTTATAATTTATTGATAACAGAAGGGGCCGGACCCTCCACCGTTACCCCAAAAACACCACCCAAAGTCAAAAGTGGACCGATAAGGACAATATGGGTATCAAATGAAAAGTATGCGGGAGTAGATAACGAGTCTGACAAACACATTCATGTCGAAGTATAGGGCGTTAACCACCCCCACAAAAACGCCCAAAATGGGCACATTATACAATCACGGAGATATGGTACTCGGTTTGTTTATTCCGTATAGACTGAAAAACGGCAGAACCGATTTTCTCGAAATTTTCGTTTATTCTGTAGATTGGCCTGGAAGGAAACATAGGCTTTATAATTATTTGGTATCGGAAGGGGGACGGACCCTCCCCCTTATGCCAAAAACACAATCCAAAATCAAAAGTTGACCGATCGGGACAACGTAGGTATCAAATGAAAGGTATAAGAGAGTAGAATACGAATATGGTATTAAATTTTGAGCCTAAGTACCCATCGGGCCGCCCCAACGCCAAAACTGCCCCAAACAGACATATTGGACATTCATTTCAATATGGGGCTCAAATGAAAGGTATTAGGGAGTAGAATTCGAATCTGGCATACAAAATCAAATCGAAGTATAGGGGATCATGCAATGCCTCAAAAACACCATTACAACCATTATGACTAAATTTGCGTCTAAGTACCCATCGGGCCGCCCCAACCCCAAAAACTGCCCCAAACAGACATGTTGGACGATCATTTCAATATGGGGCTCAAATTAAAGGTATTCGGGAGTAGATTTCGAATCTGGCATACAAAATCAGATCGAAGTATAGGGGATTACGCAACGCCTCAAAAACGCGATTACAACCATTATGACTATATTATACTTGGCTGAACTGATCTTCTTAAAATTGTTATAGATTGTGTACGTTTGTCTGGAGGGAAACATAGGCTATAAAATTCTTAGATATCGGGTGAAGGCGGACCCTCCCCCTTACCCCAAAAACGCCACCCATATCCGAAAGTGGTCCGATGGGCACAATAAAGGGCTCAAGTACCCAGCGCCCACATATTCGAAGTTCATGTCAAAATGGGACTCAAATGAAAAGTATTAGACAGTAGATTACATATATGGCACATAACACTAGGTCCAAGTAATTGGAGATCGCCCACCAATGGGCATATTAGCCGACCATGGCTATATGGTACGAAAATTAATGGTATTAGGGAGTTGATTACGAATATGACATTAAAATTTGCGTTCAAGTCTGAGTGGCGCTTTTCCTCCTAAAAATACGTCAAATGGGTCATTTGACCCATTATGACAATATGGCAACACGAGTTTGATGTCCAATTTTCGAGCCAAGTGTTTTGGGGTACGCCCTAAAGCACCCCCTAAACTGAACTTCTTTTCCGCAGGGAATAAAGAACGAATTTGATATCTATTTTCAGTGCAAAGTGCCGGTGCAGTGGCCGCTCCAGCCCCAAAAGACCCTCCAAACGGTTCATATTTACCGGCAATGGCAATATGGGGCTTAAATTAAAGGGATTTGGAAGTGAAGCACGAATTTGATATCCATATTTGAGTCGAAATATCTGAGGTGCCATCCCGCCCCTAATGAGAACATTACCTTAAGGAGGAACATTACCACCAGGAACCGAGAAGGGGCAAATTCTCACACATTAATGAGTGCTTTCTGATTCAAGTTTAAACTCAAGGATAAGGGAAAATTTTTTATAGACGAGACCGGACGGCGTTTCGCAGTGCGACACTTCTTTGAGGAAAGTTTTTTAAATGACCATGCGTGTACCTCGCAAATGTCGCCAATATTAAAAGGGGATAAACACCGCTTTGTTCGATGTTCTCGCCAGGATTCGAACGCGTTCAGCGTCATAGGTTACAATGGCACGAATTCGATATACGCATTCAGGGCGAAGTGTCCCCACCGTAAAAAGATATTAGAGGGTTAAAGAAGGCGCAGCGGAGCGGGCCCGGTTTGGCTAGTAAAGTATATATGTTATTGATCGTTTCGAAATTCTGATTCGGACTAGCCATGTCCGTCCGTCGAAATCATGATAGCGGTCGAACGTGAAAGCTAGCCACTTAAAATTTTGCACAGATACTTTATATTGATGTGTGTCGTTGGGGATTGCAAATGGGTCATATCGGTTCAGATTTTGATATAGCACCCATATGAACCGATCTCCCGATTTAAGTTATTGAGCACCTGGAAGCCGCAATTTTTGTCCAATTTGGCTGAAATTTTGCACATAGTGTTCTGTTATGACTTCCAACAACTGCGTTAAGTACCGTTCAAATCGGTCCATAAGCTGATATAGCTCCCATATAAAGCGGTTCTCCGACTTGACTTCTTGAGCCCCTGGAAGCCTCAATTTATATCCGATTTGACTAAAATTTTGTACATAGTGCTCCGTTGTGACTTTCAACAAGTGAGCCAAGTACGGTCCGAATCGATTCATAGCTTGATATAGCTCCCACATAAACCGATCTCCTGATTTATCTTCTTAAACCCTTACAAGCCTCAATTTTTGTCCGATTTAGCTAAAATTTTGCACATGGTATTCTGTTATGACTTTCAACAACTGTATCAAGTACGATCGGAATCTGTCTGTAGTTTGATAAAGGTCCCATATAAACCGATCTCCTGACTTGACTTCTTGAGCCCTTACAAGTTGCAATTTTTGTCCGATTTGGCTGAAAATTTGCATCTTTAATCAGATCTGGCAACCGTAAACATTTGTCCTCGGCTACCAAACGACGACTTACCGACTTGCTGATGCTACACTCTTATACTACTATACAACACAAATTCATTCGCATAGTGTAGTCCGTGAGAAAAAAAATCTACTAATCTGTTTGATGTACAGTACCTGTAAATGAATTTATCTTGCTACTACATAATTGATGCACCATATCGTTCTGGAACGTTTCTACCTAAATTTCTAACACGTTTTCCACAACAAAGCAAAGTTAACCGTCATCTGGTTATGCGATAATTGAAGACCATAGACTTTAAGCAGGACACAGGTAACAAACATTTACGCCAAAACAGGCATGTCGTGATCTAGGTGCCGGAGCCAACAACAAAATCAGAAAAACCAGAATACCTATTTACAAAATTTTCCTAAAGGGTAAAAATTTCCTCCTGTTGGGTTACTTCGAGATATAAATTTTTAAAAACTCTGTTACAAGGTTTTTCTTGTAATTTATGATAAAATTTAATTGTGTTACACAGTGTAATAACTATTTCATGCCTAAATATATGTGAAAGTCAAATAGCGATGATTTTTCATGAATGTTAAATCCTAAAATTTTGTTGGCGATTTTTTATCTTTTGCAAAAAAAAGTTACAGCGGCAACCCTACTATAGCTGCATATATTTGCTCAAGAGATTTCACGGCGAATAACTTAACCTTCAGGTATAGCACGAGAACACAGGCAAAGAGAATTTAGTTTTTGAGCAAATGGCGAAAACAGTGGACGTGTATGGCCTGATTGAAGAGATCCGCTTAAGGCCGGTTCTGTGGGACCTTAAACATGAGCAAAACAGTAATCGAGCGGTTGTGCAGAACTGTTGGGAGAATATAGCAAAGATTCTTAAGGCAGATGGTGAGTGTGAGACGGCTGTTAGGCTAGAGATGTTTTTTTGTTATTCAAGGCTTTGTTTTTTTTCTTTCCTTTCATCCTGTCTTCTCTATGCCATTCAATTCGCTTTGTTAATGACGTCATGACAAAAGTTCGCATTTGCAAGGGTAGATGGAGAACCCTGCGCGATACCCATAGTGCTCTGCAACGCAGAGGAGTTTTTAACATGAAGCGACGATGGCGTTATTTGGATGCTTTGTATTTTCTTAATGGACAAGAGCGAAAGCGAAAAAGACGCAAAGGCGAAAATAATGCAGATGATCTATTGGCAAGTGGAGACTCATGGGAAGGCAATACAACGACTTATAATGGCAATGAAGCAGCAAAGAGAAAAGTTGAAATTGGCGATAAAAATTCTCTGAATTCCATTCTGAATGGGTCTGATATAGTGGAGCATAAAAACTTGAATGAGGATTATAATAAATTTTACACCATATTTTGTGATGAAGAAGAGCAGAGAAGGGAGATGGACCTTATGGATGGTCTGATCCACAACGATGACAATGCATTTGATGATCTTTTGGATATATCTGAGGACTCGGAAGATATGTTGCCAACAAGCCATAATATTTGGGATAGAAGTGGAGTAGAAATAGTAAAGCCTATTGATAAGGACACAAACAACTATGCCCAGCCGCCTCATAAGGAATGTCCAAAAGCCAGCAGTGATGTAAACATAAAAAGAACTTTTGCGGATGATGATAGCATAAATCAAAGCTCCCACAGCATATCGATACTTCGAAAACCAAAGAATGTTTATAACTCATCTGCATCTAGAACGCAGCTGCCTACAAAACATGTACACTTTCCCGAAAATCTTGGCCAAGCAAGAGTTAGTTCTAAAAAACCCACTCAAGTTCATGCCAATAATTTTTCAGTGCCTGTTTCGGATGATCCGGATTACAATTTCCTTATGAGCTTTCTACCCTATATGAAGGCAATGAATCATTTACAAATTCTTAAATTTCGCTCAGGAATGTGCGAACAGATGTTGACAATTCTAAACCCCCACACAAATGGAAGACAATCTACGGGGTCATTACAAAGAAATCCCACTGTTGCCGTAATGCCAAATTACTTGACGGGAAGTAGTGCCAATAATGTTGCAATTAATGCGGTTACCTCCACTACCTCATAGACCATACATTTAGAAATAAGTCATTTGAGATATTCTTTAAGTTTGTTTAAAATAAATGTTTTTTTTTTACTCCAAATATATGACAAATTCAAAACTAAATACGAGTATATAAACTGAATTTCGAAAAATGGTAATGGGTAATTCTTTGAGGGTGGCAGCACTGTTTGTTAAGTGAAAAGTGTTAAGTGTACTCTGCTACTTCATCATGGAGACACTCACAAACAAGCAACGACTACAAACGAATTTAATTTTTTTTATACCCTCCGACATAGGATGGGGGTATACTAATTTCGTCATTCTGTTTGTAACACCTCGAAATATGCGTCTAAGACCCCATAATGTAAATATATATATTCTTGATCGTCATGACATTCTAAGTCGACCTAGCCATGTCCGTCCGTCTGTTTGTCGAAAGTACGCTAACTTTGGAAGGAGTAAAGCTAGCCACTTGAAATTTTGCACAAATACTTTTTATTAGTGTAGGTCGGTTGGGATTGTAAATGGTTCATGTTTTGATATAGCTGCCATATAAGCCGATTTTTTAACTTGATTTCTTGAGCCGCTAGAGGGCGCAGTTCTGTAATTTTAATACCTCCGATATAGCCTATGTTTCCTTCCAGACTAAGCTACACAATATGGGAAAATTTCGAGAAAATCAGTTCAGCCGTTTCTATGCGGAACAAACAAACCCAGTCCCATATATCCGTGATTGGCTAATGTGCCCATTTTTGGTTTTTTTGTGAGGTTGGGGTGACCCCCCTATACTTCGACATGAATTTGTATGCCAGATTCGTTATCTACTACCGCATTCTATTCATTTAATAGCCATATTGTCCTTATCGGACCACTTTTGATTTTGAGTGGTGTTTTTGGGGTAACGGTGGCGGGTCCGCCCACTTCCGTTATCTACAAATTATAAAGCCTATTCCTAATTCCTAAACATATTCGTAATCTACTCCCGAATATCTTTCATTTGAGTCCCATATTGTCGTGATCGTCAAATAAACCTATTTTAAGGGGTTTTGGGGCTGGGGTGGCACCCCAGGTACTTGGAGCCAACTTTTATTATGAAATTCGTACTCTAGTCTTGAATACCTTTCATTTGAATCCCATATTGTCCCGATCGGTCCACCTTTATTTTTGGGCAGTACTTTTGTGGTAAGGAGGAGGGTCCGCCCCCTCCCGATATCAAAAAATTATATAGCCTATGTTTCCTTCCAGACCAACCTAAACAAATCTGTGAAAATTTCAAATTATCGGTTCAGCCGTTTTTGAGTTATACGGAACAAACAAACACAAATTGAATTTTATATATAAGAATATGCCTCAAGTCCCAAAGATGCCGCCCTACCCCAAGCGGACATATAGGCTAATCGGGACTGTTTGTGATCTATTCTCAAGCGGGTCTCCGAAGTACACCGGGACAGCTAGTACTTTATAAGGTCGTAAGTTGATACTTCAATGTGTTGCAAACCACCCCCCATACTTGGGTGGTGCGTATAAAAGACAAAGTTGTTTCACTTTTATTATTTTCTGTCCCACTGTGCAACGTTTAATTCTAATAGTTTGATCCATTTTCTAAACAACAAAACTATCGAGTTTGCATAGCACTCGCTAACAAACTAAACACAAACAAATTGATCGAAGACAACAAGCTCGAGTGAGGTAAGACAAAAACTCGCTAGACATTTTAAAATCCCTCATTTCTCGCATACATTAATCAGCCATGCACAAGCAACAATTTGTTTTCTGTCTGTGTGCCTTTGCTCAATATATCGCTTTATCGATCCAACAAACAAGCAAACATACCAACCATTTTAATGGTGATGCTTTGCATTAAAAAAATTAAATGGCAGCTCTATAACCAAATGCACACACACACACACAAACATAACGGACGATGAGAATTTGTGGCGTAGCGTTCTACAGTTGCAGATGAAATGAGCAAAACAAGCGAAGAGAATTTTAGTTGAACAGCAAATGGCAAAGGAAATAGACGTGCGTCGTTTAATAGAAGCAGTCCGCAAAAGGCCAGAACTGTGGGATCCAAAGCATGAGCATAGCAAAAATCGTACATTAGCTCACAGAAGCTGGGAGGAAGTTACCCAAGAAATAAATCACGATGATGGTGAGTGTGTGCGTGTGTGTGTGTGTGTGTGCGGCAAATGCTAAGCAAAAATTCATTTACATTGTTTTTATTGATTTTTGTTATTGCCTTCTCTTCTTTTCCTTTGGAATTGTGTATTGTCTATGCTTGTGTTGGTGTGGTGGTGGTTTTTTGTATGTGGTGATGTTGCCACCAGTTTCCCTGTGCAAGCGTAAATGGAGATGTATACGCGACACTTATCGTGGTCATGTTCGTCGTATCATACAACAAAAGTTGCATGGAATGACGCCTGCCAAAGTCACGTGGTCTCATTTTAAAAACTTGAGTTTCCTGAAAGAATATCAACGACCACGAAGAACATTTCTGGATACGGACATAAGCGAAGACATCTCTAGCGACTATTTCGATAATACAGCTGATGATGATGATGATGATGGCAAAGACAATGTTCAAATCATAAGTAATGAGGCTGTTGCTGATGATGATGAGGATATACCAGTTGAAGAGTATCTAGGCATATTCACTCCCTATGTACAGCCAGCAGTAAATCCTAGTAGCTATGATGTTATTAAAGTGGAAGAGCCTAGAGTTGGCACCACTGGTACTACTGCTACCGAAGTATACACCATAAGCGATGATGAGGAGGATGTTAGGGTGGTGGACCAAGCTGCCGCTGGCGTCAGCCTAAAAGATGATATTCTACTAGACGATCTTTTGGCTGCATCCGATCTACAGACCGCATCCATAAATGGTCAAATTATCTGGAGTAACGGGCAAGTCGCTCAGCTCAGTGCTAAGAATGCCGAACGCCTTTCTTCTGCTGTTATGGACAAAACAGCTGATAAAGGATTGATAATTGCCTCGGTTGCCAGTGGCGGCAATGATGTGAGAATTTTTGCGAATGATGATATGGAACTTGAAGATTACGGCAGTTTAATGAAGTCTCAAAGACTTACCTCTGGTAACTTAGGCATACAAATGCCCTCAACTGATATGGCAACTACTAGTCAAGGTTCCACTGTTGCAACTCCACGAATAGAAATCCCCATACAATCCACTCCAGAGAAAACTACGCCTTTCCCAGAGCCTGGACCTGGCGATTCAGACTATGATTTTCTGCATAGCTTTTTGCCCTACATGAAGAAAATGAACGAATTCGAAAATCTTAGATTTCGTTCCCAGATGTGTGAACTTTTGCTAACAATCAAAGATCCCAATGGCACTGAAAGTAGGCCGACTGCGTCGTGTAATACGGTTAGAAGTAGTGCCGAAAATGTTATCATCAATGTGGCCACCTCCACAACTTCTTCAGATACAGGTTGAGAAATTAGTGGTTTTCCTTATTTTTTTCTAAAGAAAAAAGTGTGCTACAATAAGACACAAAAATTATATAAAATGTGGTAAATTTTATAAAATTTTTTTAGGTTTAGTTTTTTTTATAAATACACCAAAAATTTTAAGCATATGAAGATGTGGCATTTTCAGTTTTACTACACTTCAAGAAAAACTCAAGCACAGTGTTGTCAAATTGACGCCAATGGTTCATAGAAGTAAATCAACACACAGTTGTTATCAGATCAACCACAAATGTTCATAAATCAACAACAGTTTCTTGTGAACGAAACTTTAGAAACTGTGCACAACCATTCACATTCTGTCAACGCCTGAAAATAGAACATGTGTTTCATCCATCTTATGATTGTGTGGAAACAAACTCCTAACCACATTGCACCACAGCCGCCTATGTATCGGGTTTTTCAATAAGTGCGCCAACAAAGGTTTTTTAATAACGGTAGTGGATAACAATGACATTTTTCATAGAACTCGGTTTCTTTTGCATGGTCACCACGGGCACTCACACAAACAACGAAAAATAACGCGCACTAGTAACAAACACCAAATCAGAGTTGCACTAATCTCTAATTTTGACAGTTAGTGCATTCAATATTTTGTTGTTGGGCAACTGTTCCTAACTGTAAATGAATATATCTTGGCATAATATAACGAAGAGGTAGCAAACAGCTGAGTACAATTTTTTTTCTCGCGAAGTGCACTATCTTTCAACGAGTTTCCATAACATTCAGTTGTGTGTGAGTATTATAGCTGAGAACCATAACACTCACACACAACGAAAAATGGCGCAAACTAGTCACATACTCAAAATCAGAGTTGGACAAAACACTAATTTTGACAGATAGTGTATTGAATTTTTTGTGGTTGGGCAACTGCATTTACTTGTATCGATTTATCGTGGCATAGACCATAGACTTGGCATAATCCCACAAGAAGTAGCTTAACGGCGTCAAATCGCATAACCGAGTCGGCCAATCGACTAGACCATTACGTGAGATAGCACATTCTCCAAACTTGGTTTCCAAAAAAATAGATTGCGGCATTCGCTGTGTGGCTTGGGGCGCCGTTCTGTTGGAACCACATGTCCTCCAAGTCCATATCATCCAATTGGGGACAAAAGTATTTCGTAAGTATTGAACGGTAGCGATTCCCATTCACGACAACTTACCGCTCATGATCATTACGGAAGAAGTACGACCTAATAACGCTGCCGGCCTATGAACCGCAACATAAATGACCCATAGACTACGTGTAAATTGTTGTCGGACTAATAACGCATATTTTGCCTACTGACAAAGCCATTCAGCCAGAAATGAGACTCAACGCTAAATGACCCATAGACTACGTGTAAATTGTTGTCGGACTAATAACGCATATTTTGCCTACTGACAAAGCCATTCAGCCAGAAATGAGACTCAACGCTAAATTGGACAATTGGGGCCAAAAATAATTTGTTAGCATTGAACGTTTAGCGATTCCCATTGACGGTTACTTACTGGTCTTGATCATCACGGAAGAAGTACGGCCCAATGACACCGCCAGTCCATAAACCGCAACAATAATGACTCATGGAGTACGTGCTGATGGTTGTCGGATCAATAACACATATTTTGCCTATTGACGAAGCCATTCAGTCAGAAATGAGCCTCATCGTCAAATAGGACGTAGCGATCTTAACATTGAGGCCACTGACTCCGAATTCGGTAGGGAATTTTAATAATTTCGACTCGTATATCTTTCCAAACCTTACTGAAGAGAATAGTCAAAAGACCGGCAAAAAATATGACGTTTTTTGCTGTCCCTTCGGTCTACTTTTGTAGTGTTCCTGATAAAATAACCCTGTACATGCAATGTTTTTAAAGTCATTCAAACTTAAGGTTGGCGTCATTAGTGGAAATTTCCTTTAAGCTAGAGTTGATGCTCTTGGTTTCAGTCGTCGTTGAGACCGATTTGACTTCTTCTGCCCTTAGAAGCCTCAATTTTCATCCGATTTGGCTGAAATTTGGAACAAAGACTTCCGTTATGACTTCCAACACCCATGCCAAGTATGATCCGAATCGGTTTATAAATAAGTTTAGCCACTTTACAAACCGATCCCTGAATTTGACTTCTTGAGACCGTAAAAGCCTCAATTTTCATCCGATTTGTTTGAAATTTGGAGCAAAGACTTAAGTTATGACTTCCAACATCAACAGAAAAAAATCATGGTGAGAGGGAAATCCGTTTCCCGATTAACAAGAATATGCTGATTACTGACCCATGTAGTAAAACTTTTCCACCATTTAAAACCAAGCTTCACAGGTGTTTCACTATATTCAGCATCCATTTACTTGGGGAAGCTCTAAATAATATAAGAGATGTTCCCCAAAAGTGAGGGGGAACTTCTCTTATGCCATTTGAAACTATCCTATTCAAGTTAAGCTCAGTGTTAAGCAAAATACAAGTTTGCCCAGGAAGTTGGCAAGCTTCTCACAGATGAAGTCGGAGATGGACCCTATCTATATATAGAAAATTGGAAACAAATGGAATTGGACATAAATTCATCATCTATACGCATAAACTTGCATAGGACAGCACTTAATGAGATAAGAGAAGTTCCCCATAAACAGGGGAATTTCTATTGGTTTATTGCCTTCGGTAAAAATTTATATCAAATCTGGTACAAACGGGTCCAACATACAATTAATTTTTACTTGGCTTACGTCATTCACTAAAGTCGCTTCGGTTAAACGATTGCCTCGATGCAACAACAAAAAACATCATATGACGCAGCGTTGGTATACAGCGACAAACAAATGAAATTAATTCATTGCTTGTACTCTCAGAGCTCATGAGAAAAAGGGAGTAAGGGTTGCCAACTACCATAGTTTTATCGTGATATTATAGTAACTAATTTAAGATATGAAAATAGAAACATTAACGACTGCCATATTAAAAAAAAAAACATGTATATACAAGAAAAGATGAATTGAATAACATTAGTATTTGTTTTTATATCCACCACCATAGGATAGGGCGTATATTCATTTAGTCATTCCGTTTGCAACGCATCGAAATATCAATTTCCGACCCTAAGTATATATATTTCAAATCGTCGTAAAATTCTAAGACGATTTAACGATGTCCGTGTGTCTGTACGTCAAAAATTGAGATATAGAGCTGAAATTTGGCACAGATACGTCTTTTTGATGCACTCTGGTTGAATTCCTGCACGGGTCAAATCGGAACATATTTGGATATAAACATAGACCGATCTGCCGATTTAGGATCTAAAGCCCATCAATGCTTTATTTTTATCCGATTTCGCTGAAATTAGAAACAGTGAGTAGCTTTAGGCCTTTCAACAACCGACGCAAATATGGTTCAGATCGCACTAAATTTGGATATAGCTGTCATATAGACCGATCTGCCAATAAAGGGTCGCTGAAATCTGAAACAGTAAATTATTTTAAGCCTCCTCACATCCAACCCAAAATATAATTCAGATAGGACTATATTTGGATATAGCTGCCATATAGGCTGATCTCCCGATTAAGGGTCTTCATCCCATAAAAGCTATATTTTTTAACCGATTTCGATGAAATCTGAAATATTGAGTAGTCGTAGGCCTCCCAACATCTGATCTGATTATGCTTCAGATCGGACAATATTAAGATAAAGCTGCCATATAGAACGATCTGCCGATAAAGGGTTCGAAGGCCATAAAAGCTTAACTTTTTCTGGTTTCGCTGAAATTTAAAACAGTGAGTAGCTTAGGCCTCCCAACAACCGAAAATGGTTCAGATCGGATTTTGTTTAGATATAGCTGCCATTAAGACTGATCTCCTAATAAGGGTCTGAAGCTCATAAAAGCTTAATTTTTCATCCGATTTCGTTGAAATTTTTAGGTTTTAGGCTTCCCATAATTCGACCTCAATATGATTAAGAACGGACTTTATTTAGATATAGTTGCCATATAGACCGATTTCCTGTTAAATGGTCTGAAGCCCATAAAAGCCTTGTTATACCCACCACCGAAGGATGGGGGTATATTCATTTTGTCACTCCATTTGCAACACATCGAAATATCCATTTCTGACCCTATAAACTGCCGTATAGACCGATCTCTTGATTGAAGGTCTTAGCTGATAAAAGGAGCATTTATTGTCCAATTACGCCGAAATTTGGGACCGTGAGTTAAGTTAAGCTCCTCGGCATATATCTGCAATTTGGCCTAGATCGATCATATAGCTGTCATAAGACCGATCTCTCGATTTAAGGTTTTTGACCCATAAAATGCACATTTATTGTCCGATGTTGCCGAAATTTGGGACAGTGAGCTGTGTTAGGCCCTTCGACATCTTTCTGCAATTTGGCTCAGATCGGTTAAGATATGGATATAGCTATGTGAAATACATAAATTGTAATAATTTTTTACGCTAATGGCTTAAAAGGAGCACTTGAAAACAATTGATCCCAGTGTTATATGAAAGTAAGATTGATCTGGTGAAAAAAAAATATCTACTTATGTTTAAAAAAATCATGTATTTTGCTAGAAGTTTCTCGAAGCTATTCCGAAATCTGAACGGAATACTCTGCTTAAAACAAAATTGCATTGAAATTTTCTCTAAAGACAAATTTTTATTGAGTTTCTCTGAAGTCTAGAGTTTATTGAAATTTTCTCTGAAAACATAAATTTTAATAAAATTTGCTCTACATACGCAATTTAAGTTAAGTTTTTTTAAGAATGTGTCACAAAAAAGAGATCACTTTAAACAACACCTAAAATAGCACTTTAATGAAAGCCCAAAAACTGGATTTTTTAAAAAATCAAACTTATCGCTAGTGTCTGGATTTTTTTTTTGCAGAATCCAAAAATTTCCAACTATTCTTTGGCATATGCGATAGCATTTTGCAATTAAATTGAATTTTGTAATGATATATGGACTATGGATTTTCTAATCCACAGGCTTTAGTAATAATTGCATTATATTACTTAGTTTTAAAACCTAGATCCCACAATGGCATACCAAAAACTATAGACATTTTAACAGTCTTTGCTTTTTTTAATTTTTCCATTTGTTTTAGCTTTCTTTCCAAAAATTTTAATTTTTTTAACTCTACATATATCTAAAATAAAAATGATATTGGCAACCCTAACACACACTTCTTTATCTCAACCCCAGTAGTACAAGCATGAGTCATTTGCGTACAGAGAGCACAAGCAATGCTTGCCAGCCTAACGTCGCAGTATGCCAAGGCAGTGAGTGGCTTAGATACTTATTGTTCTTGTTTTTGTTACAGTTTCATCGAGACAAACATTGAAACGTCGCCATCATCTCTCTACGAGGAGACAATAGTTGGTGAACTTTAGCCAAGTGAAATGGACGCACGTCGTTTGATTGAGGAAGTTCGTAAAAGACCAAAATTATGGAATATTCAATACAGAAAGACAATAGCATCGCCAAAGGAAACATACCATTTATGGCGAGAGGTGGCCGATGCTTGCAATGTGCTGACTGGTAAGTTCACATTTTTGTACACCATACATATGTGTGTGTGTGTGCGTTAGCTCATAAATGTGAACACTGTACACCGAAAAAATAGAGACATGAGACTCATGGCATTGTATTTTTCTCTCTCTCTCTCTCTCTGTTCGTGGCTTTGTTTGGCTTGTGGCCATTACCCTCTCTGTGTCTCTAAACAATATTAAATTGTATTGCCATGTACACTGCGGAGCAGTTGACGAATGCAAATGTAAATGGAAAAATTTACGCGACAGTTATCGTCGCTATGTGAGTCGCTGCAAAAAGGAGGGAAAACAATTTACCCCGAAAGGAATATATTTTGACGAAATGGAATTTGTTCGAGAGCAGCGTATTTATAGAAAGTCTAAACCTAAGCCCAATCAAAATGAAAAAGCAAAACAAGGCTCTACTTCAGAAGCAAATGGTCAATCGCAAAATGTTGGCGAAATTAAATGCGAGGCCATAGAGATCAGTGACAATGAAGTCGCATCTGAACTGGGGAGCTATGAAGATAATGATGATTTATCAATGGATAAATTCCAGGATATACAGCAAATATCAGACGACAGTACTTCCTCACAACATTTTAGTAGCATAGACGAGGTGGTCAATCAATCGCCGGAAGAAAATCCTATGGAACAAAGAACTTTGGATAGTTTGCTCATCCCCACTGTAGCAGATGGCGGGGAACAAAATCTTGGCCAAATTAATCCAGAAACTTCAAAGAACAGTTTGCTCATTTCCTTGGTAGCAGATCAGAAGGAGCAAAATATTGGAGTATTTAGTCAAGAAACTCCAAAGCCTAAAGAACACAATCAGGACTCTGAGCTAAATTTTCTCATTAGCTTTCTACCTCACATGAAGAAAATGACTGATATGCAAAATCTACAATTTCGCGTTCGAATGAGTGAATTGGTATGTAAAATTTTGGCTCCAAGCTTAACACAGCAAACATGAGAAGGAAACAATTCTCAACACAATCATGGCCATGGCAGCCGGTTGTACGTACCGGATTGACTCGATGGAGTCTTTCATCGGCAAGGGCTGCTTCCTCAGTGTACAACACACTGCTACAACAACAAACAATTCTCAAAAAATTTATAAGAATATAAAAAAAATAAAGTTTTGTTACTTAAAGATTATTGTCAAGTTTTTTTGTGCCGATGAAACGCGTCCAACAGTGGGGTGACATGTGTCCTGCCTTGTCTGAGAAGCTGGCGGTTTCTTTTCTTCAAGACTCATTTAACAATCTCTCCTTTGGGTGTTCCATTCGCTTGGTCATTGAGCTCGACTTGAAAAACAATGAAGCAAAAAAGTTTTCGCAGATTTTAGGCAATTTTCATAGCAAAAGCTAAGTCGTATAAAATACTAGGTTACTAAGGGCATCAAAAGTTAAATCGGGAGAACGGTTTATATGGGGCCTATCTCAGATTAGTGACGGATTTGAACTGTAACGAATAGTCTATTTTTCGCTTTGATTTTTGCCTTAACCTAGTAGCTTGCGGGCGTAATGGGGGCCCAAGGGGTCTGGCAAGAAACATTCTAGAGCCGGTCGATGTGCTGAAATAGACATCAATGACTCCTGTGTCTAAGAGACACTGGCCAAAATGCTACTTTTTGTCGATGGTATACCAGGATTTGGGTTTAGACGAAAGGAAAGTCTTCTTGCCTAATAGCTCTGTGGGTCCTTTGTCAGAAGGACAATGGTCAAGACGCCTACAATGATGGTTACAGAGACGTGATTCCCTCACTGTGACGGAGGGCACCGGTTCGTGTCTGGGGTTAAGTTAAAAAGAGGGTGCGGATATTAATCCGCCCCATGTCACTTCTAAGCCAGTAATAGGCTTGTTGTGCGCTATAAATACCAAGAAGTAAAGGCGTGCTAAGTTCAGCCGGGTCGAATCATGGGAACCCGCCACCATGGATTCGCTAAAAATTTATGCAAATTAAATTTAGTTGAAAGGCAAATTAAAGCTTCTAGGAATCGAACAAACATAATCGAGGGACCGGTTTATATGGGAGCTATACCAATTTACATCGTACTTGGCACAGTTGTTGGTGGTCGTAACAGAACACCGCACTCGAAATATCAGCCAAATCGGACCAAAATTGTGCGTTGTAAGGGCTCAAGAAGTCAAATCGGCAGATCGGTTTACATGGAAGCTTTACCAGGTTATAGACCGATTTGGACTTTACTACGTACATATGTTTAAAGTCATAACAGAACTCTATATGCAAAATTTAAGCCAAATCGGATAAAAACCGCAGCATGTAAGGGCTCAAGAAATCAAATCCGGAGATCGGTTTATATGGGAGCTATATCAGGTTATAGAACGATTTTAACCGTACTTGGCATAGTTGTTGGAAGTCATAACAAAACAACACATGCAAAATTTCAGCCAAATCGGACAAAAATTGCGGCTTGTAAAGGCCCAAGAAGTCAAATCTGGAGATTGGTTTATATGCGAGCTATGTCAGGTTATAGACCGATTTGAACCGCCCTTGGCACAGCTATTGGAAATCATAACAGAACACCACATGCAAAATTTCAGACAAATCGTACGAAAACTGCGGCTTGTAAGGGCTCAAGAAGTCAAATCAGGAGATCGGTTTATATGGGGGATATATCAGGTTATAGACCACTTTGCACTGTACTGGGCACAGTTGTTGGAAATCATAACAGAACACTGCATGCAAAATTTCAGCCAAATCAGACAAAAGTTGTGACTATTAAGCGCTCAAGAATTCAAATTCGGAGATCGATTTATATGGGAGCTATATCTAAATTTGAACCGATATGGCCCATCTGCAATCCCCTATGACCTAAATCAATAGTTAGTATCTGTGCAAAGCAGTTTTTTGGCCTTCACTGCCTAATTGTCTGCCCTTTCATGTCCTCTTTAGGTAAGGTAAGAGTAGCAGTCCTTTGCAGACTCACTAAGACAATTTTAAGTCCATTGTGATATCACAATAGCGACAGACCAAGACTTCTGGCGGGAATCGAACCCATGACCCCTGCACTGGTAATCCAAGCACGCTACCAACTCCCTCTTACTGTGCTATGACCCGTCATCCAAACGATGCTGATTTTGCCATCCTCAGAGTAATCGTTAAACTCCTTTTTACATTCCAAGACTGATCGTGACCTGACCGTAGCGGTTGTTATTATCCTGACGTTCGCAATCGACGTGCTTTCGTGAACACAACACAACCTTACACATTCCGTGATCACCCGTTTCTCTGCCTGCAGGATGGTATTATGGTCAGGCATTCGAATACAGATCTCAGTGCTTGGGTTCTCAATGTAGACCCCCAGGCCCACTCTGTCCTCTAGCTTTGATACATCTGTGTAGCACGATCTCCCAAATGGCAATACAAGAGTTCTGTCAATCCAAGACTGTGCCCCCGACAGCAGTGTCTCGCACTCGACCTCAAGTGTCATCTCAGGTATTCGATCGGAAACCTCTTCTAATACATCTAGGGGTTACGCGTGATCAATGGCTCCACTGTCTGACACTAGGCAACGATGGCTGTTATAGTTACAGCGACATGATTCATTCACGGAAATTGTGTATACGGGAAAGGTAAGCGAGCACATTGGCTCTGTGGTTGTGGTAACGGACATGTGGTTCGCACACGGCATGATTCGGTTGTCAGGTCACCGCGACATGTATTTAGAGACTTCATTGTAGACGGCTGAAACGCATGCAAGAAAAATGGGCAAGTGGCGATGAAACTTTCCAGGGATTACTGCTTTGAGGTAAAAATCAGACTCAGGACTATACTTAATTTGGTCTCTCTCTCTCTTCACCCACTGTGCGGTCAATGCGGACAACTCTTTGTCTTCCTACTCTTCTATATCCTAATCATCAACCTCCTCTTCTCTTGCAGCGTTTTGATGGCTATTTCCATGAATTTTGACAAATATCCGGCCAAAAATACATTCTTCTTCCCACCATAAGAACCCAAAGTTTCCATGATGCCACCCTTCTTCAATAAGTTGATGTGATCTTCTGCGATTGGATCACATTATCCTCATGGTCATATAGCTCCTTACCGGATTTATTTTTTCTACTTTTTTGTACAGTCTTAATCAACTCATTTGATATTCAAATAAAGTTTATTTCTCCTAGAAAGATTTTGCCCCCTAGAGGTCGTTCACAGGCATTTCACTTACAAACGAACTTCAAATCCATGTTCATGGTTTAAAATCACGTCTGCATACCAAGTTACATAGAAATCGGTATTGAGTCCTATAAAGTGCATTTTGGTCCATTATTTATGTTACGTAATTTACTTTCCAATTGTTATTTATTATTTAAATTCTTATTTTATTTTATTTTTTTTCTTCAAAAAAAACCGACCGAAAATCTGCTGCCAAAAAAAAAAAATTTTTGTTGGCAACCCTGACACATCTCAGTATCTCTCCACCCCAATGACTAGAGAGCACAATCAATGAGTGAATGCCTTGTATAGCTGTCTGGCTATCAAAGCAGCAGCATTCCATGTAATTGTTGTTGTTTCAACGAAGCAAACATCGAAACGACGCCTGAAAAATTAAGCGACTTTAGTTGGATATCTTGAGCCAAGCGAAATGGATGTGCGTCGTTTGATTGAAGAAGTTCGTAAAAGACCGGAATTGTGGAATATGCAGTACAGGAGCACAATGCGAACACCAAATAAAATGCAGCCATTGTGGCAAGAGGTGGCTGATGCTATCAATGTGGAAAATGGTAAGTTTTTGAAAAAGTTCCTACTTTCACACATACATACAAATGTATTGTAGTTTAAAACTGAAATGTCTCTCTCCCTCTCTCTCTCTCTCTCTCTCTCTCTCTCTCTATTGTATTTTTTTTTGTGCTTCATCGAATGTTGCCCACACTGCGGATTAGTTGAAGATTGCAAACGTAAATGGAAAAATTTACGCGACAGTTATCGTCGCTATGTGAGTCGCTGCAAAAGGGAGGGTAAGACCTTTATACCCAAAGGACAATTTTTTGATTACATGGAATTTATTCGCGAGCAGCGTCGTTATAGAAAATCAAAATCTGCAGCTAATCAAGACCAACAGACCAATGAAGAAAATCAACGCCCTGATTCTCAAGCCCAAGGTAATGGCCAAATTAAATGCGAGCCCATTGAAATAAGCGATTTTGAAGAAGATTCTGAGCTGGAGAGCTGTGAAGACAATGATGATTTATCAATGGATGAATTCCAGAATATACCAATACAGGAATTATCAAATAATAGCACACCCACGCATAATTTCAACAACACAGAAGAAGGGAAACCACCAACAGTTGTTGGTGTTGAGGAATTATCAAATAACAGCACACCAAGACATAACTTCAATAGCACAGAAGAAGAGAAACCATCCACAGTTGTAATTTTTAATGCAATAGAACAAAGAGCGTTGGAGGGAAATCATCCGATTCCTCTAAAACCAGATCAAAAGGAGCAAAATTTTGAATTTCATAAGCAGCAAACTTTAAGCTGCCCAGAAAACATGCAGGACTCTGAACTGAATTTTCTTATTAGCTTCTTACCCCATTTGAAGAAAATGAATGATTTGCAAAATCTGCAATTTCGCGTCAAAATGAGTGAATTGGTATGGGACATTTTGTCCCCAAGCTTAACAATGTCTAACACGCCATATAAAACATGAGGAGGACATTCTTTGTAAAAAATGTTATGTAGCAACTTAACCATACTCATAATTTTTTATAAAATATTTTTTGTAAATATTATTTATTAATTACATGTTTTACAAAAATAACATTGTTCATAAAAAAATGTTTGTATAGCTTATTTCACTAAAATTGGATTGATTTGATTTCTAGAGAATTTTATTAATATTGAATTTTTTACAAAGTTTTGCCGAAAATTTGATTCTTTGAAACAAAGACTTAAGACCTTTAGGAAATTTAAATCCTATCGACTTTTTTTTCATAGAAAATTTCGTCGAAATGTGATTTCAGAGAAAATTTTGTCGCATAAAACTATTAAAAATTGATTTTTCCTAAAATTTTTCGTCATAGACAATTGGGAAATTTTTTTTTTACTTTTTTCTGAATAATTTATAAAATTTTTATCTTCTATAAAAATTTTCTCACTTTTTTTTTGTAACCACTGTGTAACAAAACAATTGCCACAATATGAAACGACCTTATTACACCCAGAGCGAAAGAGAAATACGAACATATATACATGTGCGTGTGTGTATGTTTGTTATCCCACTCATGTTTCTCGCCCATTTAGCTAGGCGAGAGCAATTCGCCGCAATTTTATTTGAATTTTTGTTTTTTAAACGATTTTCGTTTCGTTTGCTCGTTTAGTTTAACGAAAAATGCCATCCACAATGGATGTGAAGCGTTTGATAAGTGAAGTACGCCAGAGACCGGTGTTGTGGGATATGACAAAAGCCAGGTACACGGCACCAGTAAAGTGGATGGAGGTGGCCGAAGCACTGGGAGCAAATGGTGAGTAAAGTTGTTAGCGAGAGATACATCTGTTTTGTTTTTTGTTGACTAATAAATACCTCAAAAGTACAGTTATAAAATCTTTGTATACATATATGGGTCATTCCATACCTGGGAATAGTAACGAAAAAGTTTGTGTGCTGAAGTGTATATATTAAAATAAGGCAAATTGCATGATATTGAGGGTATTTAATGTTGAAATGAAAGGTTTTAATTACTTCATAGGGTATTTAATAGGGTGATCCGAGAAAACCGAATTTTAAAATTGTTAACAAAGGTTATACGCAAAAGTTGCGATTTACAATTATTATGGTAATGCCTGGGTAAGGGCAACGCAATCCAGCTAAAGTCTAGTTAACGGAGATTAACATATTTCATTGAACTATTGGGAATCGATTTTTTTATATAATAAAATATTCTATTGTGTTCGAAATCTGGGAGTTCTACAATTTCTTAAATCAAAAACAAAAAAATAAATTTTAAAAATATTTCCTCACCTAAACAATGTTTGTTATACCCACCACCGAAGGTTGGGGGAATATTCATTTTGTCACTCCGTTTGCAACACATCGAAATATCACTTTCCGTTCCTATAAAGTATATATATTCTTGATCAGCGTAAAAATCTAAGACGATCTAGACATGTCCCTCAGTCTGTCTGTTGAAATCAAGCTACAGTCTTAAAAAATGGAGATATTGAGCTGAAACTTTGCACAGATTCTATTTTTTGTCCATAAGCTGGTTAAGTTAGAAGATGGGCTATATCGGACTATATCGTGATATAGCCCCCATAGAGACCGATTCGCCGATTAAGGGTCTTAGGCTCATAAAAACCACATTTATTATCCGATTTCGCTGAAATTTGTAACAGTGAGTTGTGTTAGGCCCTTCGACAGCCTTCAATTTGGCCCCGATCGGTCCAGATATGAATATAGCTACCATATAGACCGATCCGCGAATTAGGGTCTTAGGCACATAAAAGCCACATTTATTTTGCGATTTTGCCGAAATTTAGGACAGTGAATTGTGTTAGACCCTTCGACATCCTTCTTCAATTTGGCCCAGATCGGTTCAGATTTGTATATAGCTGCCATAGAAAACGGATCTCTCGATTTAAGGTTTTGGACCCATAAAAGGCGCATTTATTGTCAAATTTGTCGCCGAAATTTGGGAAAGTTTGTTAAATTAAGCCCCTCGATATGCTACTGCAATATGGCACAGATCGGTCCAGGTTTGGATATAGCTGCCATATAGTCTGACCTCTTGATTTAAGGTAAAGGCGCATTTATTGTCTGATGTCGCCGAAATTTCAGATAGTGAGTTGTGTTAGGCCTTTTGACATCTTTCTTCAATTTGGCCCAGAACGGTTCAGGTTTGGATATAGCTGCCATATAGACCGATCTCTCGATTTAAGGTCTTGGGCCCATAAAAGGCGCATTTATTGTCCGATTTTGCTGAAATTTGGGACAGTGAGTTGTGTTAGGCCCTTCGATATCCATGTGAAATTTGGCCCAGATCGGTTCAGATTTGAATTTGCTGCCATATAGACCGATCTATCGATTTAAGGTTTTGGGCCCTTAAAAGGTGCATTTATTTTCCGATTTTGCTGAAATTTGGGACAGTGAGTTGTGTTAGGCCCTTCAATATCCATGTACAATTTGGTCTAGATCGGTTCAGATTTGAATTTGCTGCCATATAGACCGATCTCTCGATTTAAGGTTTTGGGCCCTTAAAAGGTGCATTTATTGTCTGATGTCGCGAAATTCGGACAATGAGTTAAGTTGAGCCCCTCGACATATTTCTGCAATTTGGTCTAGATCGATCAAGGTTCGCATATAGCTGTCATATAGACCGATATAGACCGACGCCGAAACTTGTGTTAGGCTCTTCGAAGTTTTTCTGCAACTTGGCCTGAATCGTTCCAGATTTGCATATAGCTGCCATATAGACCGATATCTCGATTTAAACCTTGGCCCTATGATCCTTATCCACATCGGAATATATTTCAATGTAGCTGCTATGGTGCATAAGGTATGCATTTGTCAACGGATTTTGACGAAAATTTAGCCCGGCCGAACTTAACGACTTTTTAATTGTTTTATTTCACGATTTTGCAACAGATGTCTTTTAAGTTAAATTTCAAAATGCTAGCTCCATCGATTCGCCCTGTACAAAATTCACCAATGTCGTACAATTTTGGTACTTTTTTTAGTGCTAATGTACAAATGCAACAATTTCCAAAAACTCTTATGGTCACCCAATTTAGGTGGCTACCGAAGTTCCAAAATTCACAGTTCTAGCTCAATTTATAAAGAAAGTATCAATTGCTGCACTAACTTACTATTTCTCTCTCTTTGTCTCCGGTACAATTTTCCAAATTTTTTTGTCACCAGACCTTATTTTTTCGTAACGCTCTTTAATTTGAGCCCGAGAACATAATATTAGCCCTTTCCGTTTGCACTGGGCAAATATGTATCAATTCGTACTTTTTGGTATTTTTAAGTACCTAAACGTACGAATAACACCCAATGCAGCCTTCAACCGAAAAATTTCATGATTCTAGTTTTAGCCGTTTGGGAAGGGTCTCTCATGCCTCTCTTTTATATACACAGAGATGGATTTTGCCTGCAAATTAAGAAACGTCATATATTTGTATTCGTTCATAAACCCCTCATGCAGTTCACTAGAACTATCAGCTAATTTACAATATTACCTACCATAAACCATGAGACAACTTAAGCAATGCACACACATTATCTAAAGCTTACCATTTTCCTGTATGGAATGACCCATATATATACACACATCCTTGCTAACATACCTAAGTATAGTATCTGCATTAAATATCTACAGCATTATGCTTTTGGTACCTACTCAAAAGTGTTGCTTACCTCTCTTTCTTTGTTTTTATTTGCATGCTTTCGCTTTGCTGAAACAACTGTACTGCGTGTATAAAAAATGTTTGTCTCTACACTCGTTGCGGTCTCTTCGTATGTATTCGCCTCAATGGGCACAACGCGATGTTCAATTTAATTGAATGCATTGCAATTGGCTGTAATTCTTTCGCCGCTGCCAGTTGAGGACTGCAAACGCAAATGGAAAAATCTACGCGATACATTTCATGGTGAGGTTCGACGATTTGCGCGGCGCAAAAAGAGAGACAAGTCATTGGGAGTGTATGATCCAAAAATAAGTTACAAAAGTAAATGGGCCTTTTATGACGATTTGGAATTCATCAAAGAAAGCAAAAGAAGGCAAAAAGTCGCGGCCGATGATAATACAGTCGATGAAGAAGGTGCTAATAATACAATGGAGCAGCCAAGCACAAGCCTGGATGAGCCCCAACCCTCTACGACAGAGGTTAAGATTAAAGAGGACGTTGATGAAGATACCACAGCCTATGAGTTGGGCATTGATGATGACGACGAGACTGCTAATGATATGCTGTTTGAGGAATTTCAAAATATTGCCACACCACAAGCGGCCCGCCGCTTATCGGCCACTTTGTCCTTGACCAATTCATTGGAGCAGAATCTTTCCAATGACATGCCAGAGCAGCATATCTCCAATGATACTCCCCGATTAGACAATGGGGTGAAGCAGGAGAAATGCAGATGCCCTTCTTCCAATTCGCGCAACGAGGATCGAGTCCATTTCCTCGAAGATCTGGAGAAGGAGGAGCAAAAGCTCATACAGTCCACCAAAAGGGATATAAGTCGGGCCCAGGATCACATAGGAGATTCCGATTACAATTTTCTTGTCAGTTTTATGCCGCACATGAAGAAAATGTCCGATTTACAGAATCTACAATTTCGTGGGAGAATGTGTGACTTGGTTTTGAGTATTTTGGCGCCCACCATGGCTGCGGCGCCAAATGCTCCAGCATTACCAACATTGACCCAAGCCCCATTCATGGCCCAAGGGGAAAATAATCCGAATGTAATGTTCAATTAAAGGCGTGGCAGAGGTGATAAGGAAGGAATCGTTGACTATACTGCCCTCTGTTATTTGTCTCAAAGGACTGAAATCATCATTATGTCATTTTAAACATTTAGGCTAAGTTTAATTTTCATATCACTTTGCATCATTTAAAATAATTGTAAAATTTTTTAATTTTAAGAGATTTACGGTTTTTGTCTTCCCTATGTGAAAATATGACAAATTTTAGGCTTTAAAATAGGTTTATTTGACAGTTCTCTAAAGGAAATCTGTCAAATAAACCCATTTCAAAAGACCGTTAATATTTACATTTTTTTTATATCGATCAATAAAATAATAAAAAAAAAAATTTAAGAATAAAATAAGTAAAAGCGTGCAAAGTTCGGCCGGGGCGAATCTTATATATCTTCCACCATGGATCGCATTTGTCGAGTTCTTTACCCGGCATCTCTTCTTTTTATTTGGGAGCTGTATCAGGCTATAGACCGATTCAGACCATAATAAACACATATGTTGATGGTCATGAGAGGATCCGTCGTAATAAATTTCAGGCAAATCGGATAACAATTGCGTCCTCTAGAGGCTCAAGAAGTCAAGACCCAAGATTGGTTTATATGGCAGCTATAGCAGGTTATGAACAGATTTCAACCATACTTGGCACAGTTGTTGGATATCATAACAAAACACGTCGTGCAAAATGTCATTCCAATCGGATAGGAATTGCGTCCTCTAGAGGCTCAAGAAGTCAAGACTCAAGATCGGTTTATATGGCAGCTATATCAGGTTATGAACAGATTTGAACCATACTTGGCACAGTTGTTGGATATCATAACAAAACACGTCGTACAAAATTTCAGGCAAATCGGATAACAATTGCGTCCTCTAGAGGCTCAAGAAGTCAAGACCCAAGATCGGTTTATATGGCAGCTATATCAGGTTATGAACAGATTTCAACCATACTTGGCACAGTTGTTGGATATCATAACAAAACACGTCGTGCACGATGTCATTCCAATCGTATAGGAATTACGTCCTCTAGAGGCTCAAGAAGTCAAGACCCAAGATCGGTTTATATGGCAGCTATATCAGGTTATGAACAGATTTTAACCATACTTGGCACAGTTGTTGGATATCATAACAAAACACGTCGTGCAAAATGTCATTCCAATCGGATAGGAATTGCGTCCTCTAGAGGCTCAAGAAGTCAAGACCCATGATCGGTTTATATGGCAGCTATATAAAAACATGGACCGATTTGACCTACACTAACAAAAAGTATTTGTGCAAAATTTCAAGCGCCCGGCTTTACTCCTTCGAAAGTTAGCGTGCTTTCGACAGACAGATGGACGGACGGACATGGCTAGATCGACTTAAAATGACATGACGATCATGACGAATAGTTCGAGGTGTTACAAACAGAATGACGAAATTAGTATACCCCCATCCTATGGTGGAGGGTATAAAAAGAGAGGGAGAAAGGACAGAGCCTGGTGGAACACCTGCGGTCAATCTATATTCATCAGATGAGAACCCATCTTCAACAATTGTTATAGTGCGGTCTCTAAGTAAGCTCGATATAAATCGGGCGAATTCATAACCAACACCAAAAGCAACAATCTTTGAGAGGGGTGCACTCTGCCAGAACCTATCAAATGCCTTGGAGATATCCAGAGCCTCACTCTCACCGAACTGGTGAATAGAGCGAACTCCAACGTTCAGAGAGGAATGCCATCAGGTCACCCGTAGAGCGATTTCTGCGGAACCCATACTGTCGGTCGCTAAGAAGACTATTGGCCTCTACATATCTCACAAGATGGTGATTAACCATGCCCTACATAATCTTGGAAACCGATCTGAACCATATACGATAAGGATGTCGAAAAGCCTAAAAAAAGTCACTGTGTCAAAATTCAGAAAAATCGGGTTATAAATGCGCCCTTTATGGGGCCAAGACTTAAAATCGAGATATCGGCCTTTATGGCAGCTATATCCAAATCTGGACCGATCTGGGCCAAATTGAAGAACGAGTTGTGAAGTGGCCTAACACAACTCTATGTCCCAAATTTCAGCAAAATCGGATAAAAAATGTGGCTTTTATGTGGCTAAGAACCTAAATCGGCGGATCGGTCTATATGACAGCTATATTCTAATCTGGACCGGTCTGAAGAAGGATGTCGAAGGCCCTTACACAACTCACTGTTCCAAATTTCAGCAAAATCTGATAATAAATGTGGCTTTTATGGGCTTAAGACCCTAAATCGGCGGATCGATCTATATGGGGGCTATACCAACCTGCTTAGCCTGCGTATGGACAAAAACAGAATCTGGGCAAAGTTTCACCTCAATATCTCTATTTTTAAAGACTGTAGCAAGATTTCAACAGGCAGACGGACGGACATGGCTAGATGGTCTTAGATTTGTACGCTGATCAAGAATATATATACTTTAGAGAGTCGCAAAGGAATATTTGGATATGTTGCAAACGGAATGACACAATGAATATACCTCCATCTCTTGGTGGTGGGTATAAAAAGCTTTAAACATCGAATAATGCTTAGCGTAAAAATACCAAAAATTTCATTAATCGTTATCTCCCTATAAAATGCGTATGCCACCCAATCATGTTTCCGATTCAATAGGATATGTAAAACAAATAATGGCAACCCTATGCTGGTAGATCGAGAGTAAAAAGCAAGAGAATGTTAGAGACATCACGTTGAAGCGATGAAGATATTCGCCACCAACAAAAAGAATGGTAAAAATTAAATTCGCTTCTTTCGGCAGCTGCATGCCCTTTATGCCATGTATGTTTGTACGAGTATGAGACTACAACGAACAATTTCAAGGCGATGGCAATTCAGTTTAACGATAAAAGCCGAAGCAAATGGATGTGCAGCGTTTGATCGACGAAGTTCGCGTAAGACCAGGATTATGGGATATGCAACATCCCGATAATAAGTCAAGAACAATAATACCCAAGCTATGGCAAGAAGTGGCTGACGCTCTAAAGGTGGATGATGGTGAGTTTGTGGTAGGGTTGAAGACGTTATCGCCTGTGTGAGTGCCTTTTAAGTAGAGCTGCTGCCTACCTAGCAAGGCATGCGAATAGAGAGTACGACAAGCCTTACCGAACTCTGCTCTCTTATATTTTATTCTAATTATTTCTCTTGTTCGCTCTCTCACTCTCTTCAAATATGTTTGCTTGGTGGCTGTGTGTTTGTGTGGTGGCTGTTAATTCGAATGCCTGCCTGCCTGCTTGATCTCTGTTGTCGTTATGTTGTTGGCTTCGCTACACTCTGGAGCAGTTGAGCAATGCAAACGAAAATGGAAAAATGTACGCGATGCCTATCATGCTCTCGTTAAACGCACTCGAAAACGTATAGAGAAAGACATCAAAAGGGGTGTTTATGATCCTCAAAAAGACTACGATAGCAAATGGATATACTACAAATCGTTGGAATTTGTCAAGGATTGTAAGCGAAAACGTCACTCTATGGAATGCCGTGGGGATCAAGCAACCGAGCAGCAAGAGGCTGATGAGGAGGAGGAAGATGAAGAGCAAATACCCACACAGGATACCAGTCGCATTAAAATTGAACCCGGTTTCATTAACATCGATGAGTTTCAATTCAACGAAGACGAGGAGGAGTATGAAAAGGAAAATGCTGAATACAGAGCACAATTTCTTACGAATACAATGAGCCCCGATGAACTGCTTCAGAATTTGCCAGCGTCCACCACCATCTACAGTGTGAGTAATGGCACTGGGAAAAAGTCCCCGCCTGCGCCTCCTCCCATCACTCAGCCAGTAAAGATTAGACCAATTGCTGCACAAAGTGAGCAAAATGTTCAGTTTCTTGAAAATCTCCATCAGGAAGAAGAAAAACTCATGAAGGCCACACAAAAGGATATTTTACAATGCTCAGATCATACCGCAGATCCGGATTATAATTTTCTTGTAAGTTTTATGCCTCAACTGAAGCAGATGAATGCTTTGCAAAATCTACAATTCCGTTCCCGCATGTGTGATTTGGTGCTGAACATTATGGCTCCAAATGTGGGTCCACCTCCTTTGACGGCCAGCCCGGCTTTGAGAATTCAACCGCAACCATCCCCTGCAGCACTTCAAAATAGTGGCGTCAGAAGAAACGCTGAGCATATAACCATTACCACACCTGCCGTATTGTCTAGCCTGATGGGACGACGTTAGCAAATATTCTCGTGAAGATGATTTATTTTTATTGAACCACCAAATGTATTATTAAAAATTTTTTACCAATAAATTTAATTTAAGATTTTTTAAGCGAATTTAAAGTCAGTTAAAAGAGAAAAGTGCTTGTTTCCCTTTGAGCCCCCTTTTGCCATAATCCACATATATGTCCAGTTTGCGGGGTATGTAGGGTGGGGCGGCCACCTACGCATTTAGCCTAAAAAAATATGAGCATCCAGCTTTACTCTCACATTTCTTCTATTTAAGCCCCAATTGGCACCACCATAGGATGGGGGTGTACTAAGCTACTCATTCCGTTTGATGCTCTCGACATTCTAAGTCGATCTAGCAATGTCCGTCCGTCTGTCGAAATGACGATAGAGGTCGAGCGCGAAAAGCTAGCCGCTTGAAATTTTGCACAGAAACTCAATAGCGATGAAGGTCGTTGGGGATTGCAAATGGGCCATATCGGTCCAGATTTAAATATAGCTCTCATATAAACCGATCTCCCGATTTGACTTCTTGAGCCCCTGGAAGCCGCAATTTTTGTCCGATTTGGCTGTAGTTTTGCGCGTGATGTTCTGTTATGATTTCCAACCTGATCGTTTAAATCGATCAAGAACCTGATATAGCTCCCATATAAACCGATCTCCCGATAAAGGGTCTGAAGCCCCTAAGAGCTTTATTTTTTAACCGATTTCGCTGAAATTTTAAACAGTGGGTTGTTTTAGGTCTCTCGACATCCGCCCCAAATATGGTTTGGACCGGACTATATTCAGCTATAGCCCCCATATAGACCGATCTCCCGATAAAGGGTCTGAAGCCCCTAAGAGCATTTTTTTTTTCAATTTCACTGAAATTTGAAACAGTGAGTAGTTTTAGGCCACCCGCCATCCGACCCAAATATGGAAAAAATAGGACTGTATTTAGATAACCGATATGCGGGTTAAGGGTCCAAAGCTCATAAAAGCTTTATTACCCGATTTTGTTGAAATTTGAAATACAAAATTCAATAGTGACTTATGTTTATAAGACCACTCAATGTAAGCGCCGAATTTGGGTGCATAAGTTATCAAATTTTCATCGGATTGTGACGAAAGGGGGTTAATATTGTATATATACCCGAGGTGGTAGGTATCCAAAGTTGGGCCTGGCCGAACTTAATGCCTTTTTACTTGTTAAATTTGGCCCATATCGGTCCAGATTTCGATATAGCAGCAATATAGACCTATCTCTCGATTTAAGGTTTTGGGCCCATAAAAGGTGCATTTATTGTGCGATGTCGCCGAAATTTGGGACAGTGGGTTGTGTTAGGCCTTTCGACATATTTCTGCAATTTGGCTCAGATCGGTTCAGATTTGGATATAGCTGCGATATAGATCGATCTCTCGATTTAAAGTCTTCCGTTCATAAAAGGTGCATTTATAGTCAGATTTTGCCAAAATTTGGGACAGTGAGTTGTGTTAGGCCCCTCGACATCCTTCTTCAATATGGCTCAGATCGGTTCAGATTTGGAAATAGCTGCCATATAGACCTATCTCTCGATTTAAGGTTTTAGGCCCATAAAAGGCGCATTTAGTGTTCGATGTCGCCGAAATTTGGGACAGAGAGTTAGGTTGAGAAACACGATATACTTCTGCAATATAGCACAGATCGGTTCAAATTTGGATAGGGCTGCCATATAGACCGATCTCCCGGATTGAGGCTTTGGGGCTATAAAAGGCGCATTTATTGTCCGATGTTGCCGAAATTAGGGACAGTGGGTTGTGTTAGGCCTTTCGAGATATTTCTGCAATTTGGCTCAGATCGGTTCAGATTTGGATATAGCTGCCATATAGACCGATCTCTCGATTTAAGGTCTTAGCCCGAAAAAGGCGCACTTATTGTCCGATTTCGCCGAAATTTGGGACAGTGAGATGTGTCAGGCCCTTCGACATTCTTCTTCAATTTGGCCCAGATCGGTCAAGATTTGCATATAGCTGGCATATAGACCGATCTCTCGATTTAAGGTCTTAGCCCGAAAAAAGGCGCATTTAGTGTCCGATTTCGCCGAAATTTGGGACAGAGAGTTGTGTGAGGCTCTTAGACATTCTTCTTCAATTTGGCCCAGATCGGTCAAGATTTGGATATAGCTGGCATATAGACCGATCTCTCGATTTAAGGTATTGGGGCTTTAAACGGCGCATTTATTGTCCGATTTCGCCGAAATTTGAACCAGTGAGTTGTGTTAGGCTCTTCGACATTCTTCTTCAATTTGGCCCAGATCGGTCCAGATTTGGATATAGCTGCCATATGGACCGATCTCTCGATTTAAAATCTTGGCCCCCTAAAAGGCGCCTGTATAATTCGCTTTCGGTGAAGTTTTACACAATGACTTATGTTGGGATTTTTGACATTTGCGTCTTATATGGTTCAGATCGGTTTATGTTTAGGTATAGCTACTAAAAATACCAATATTTTGTTATACACATTTGTACAATCAATTGTACCTATCAGTATTTGGTCCAAATCGAAACATATTTCAATACAGCTGCTATGGGGAATAAGGTATGCATTTTTTCACCGGATTTTGACGAAAGGTGGTTTACATATAAACCCGAGGTGGCGGGTATTCAAAGTTCGGCCAGGCCGAACTTAACGCCTTTTTTACAAAAGATACAACCCACAAATCCATGGAAATGAGAAAACTACGAATGCATCAACGAATTTCCCTAAACAAAAACAAATAGATGTTCGTGTTAAGCCTAAAACAAATCAAATGCCAATAATGAATGGAAATTATTATGCTGCTATCGGGAAAAACCTGTCCAAGTTCTTGGGATGCTAATGCACGTGCATGTCCACTTACCTAAAAACTAGAAAACAAAAATTCCAAAATTCCAAGACTAAAAACACAAATGTGCCACGGCATATCTTTTTGAAGAGAATTTCACAAAAGGTAGAATTGTCGAATGTTTCCTGGGAAATTCCCTACAACTTAGTTGCATGACAGCAGCGCCTTTTAATCAACCGCCTGGTAATGTCAGCAACATGAAGCTGCATTAACGCTAAACTGCGAATTTTAACACCTGAACGTCGTTTGTTTTTGTTGTCCAAAAATCCACAGCGGTGCTGCAGCATTCTATGGAGTTGCATTTGTGCCCACACCATCATAACGAAGAAGACACACCTGATAAAAGGCTATGGACAAGACGCTCTTAAGCTGTAAGCATATGATGCGGTGATTAAGCAAACAGTCGTCATAGTTGTGGACGGATGCAGAATAGAAATTTGCATTGTCTAGCAGAGCTCGTTTTTATGGCATTTACCTGTTTTGGGATAGGTTACATGTCTATCTCTCTAAATGGCTGGCTGGCTGGCGGATTGACTGCTTAATGACTAAGTGAATAAGAGTGCATTTGTAGATGGTACCACCGAAAGGCCAGCCAGGGCGTTTATAGTGTCTGTGAGGAATTTAGCATGGCTTACTAAAGTTCAGTTATGGTTGACTAGCAAAAGGTATGCCAAACATTATTAACACTTTTATGGCCATTTAATGGGGCTTCATCAGCAACAATCAACAGCTAGAAATGAAATCTATGGAGATTTTTTTTCCCTCAAAGTCTTTTTGTAAGGCAAATGATGAACTAAAATATTTTTAAAGAGAAGCTCATACATATGTGACAAATTAAATAGCAATAGAAAATTGTTTTAATATAAAATGTGACAGAATTGGTCTTTAAATAAGATTTAATATTTTTTATACTCTCCACCATAGGATGGGGGTATAATTATTTCGTCATTCTGTTTGCAACTACTCGAAATATTTGTCTGCACTTCGATATATCTGTTTAGAGGAGTTTGGGGGCCCGCTGGGTACTTGGAATCAAATTTTAATACCATATTCGTTTGCTGGTCTCCAATACATTGTGCCCATTGGAGCACTTTCGGATATGGGTGGCGTTTTTGGGATGAGGGGGAGGGCCCGCCTATACCCGATATCTAAAAATTATATAGCCTATGTTTCCCTCCAGACAAACGTACACAATCTTTGACAATTTTCAGAAAATCGGTTCAGCCAAGTATCTTAAAGTGATAATGGGTCTAATGGTGTTTTTGAGGGTTGGCGTGACTCCTTATACTTCGATCTGATTTTGTATGCCAAATTCGAAATCTACTCTCGAATACCTTTCATTGAAGCCCCATCTGTCCAATATGTCTGTTTGGGGGAGTTTTGGGGTTGGGGCGGAACGATGGGAACTTAGACTCAAATTTTAATACCACATTTGTATTCTACTCTCCAATACCTTCCATTTGATACCTATATTGTCCCGATCGGTCCACTTTTGATTTTGGGTTGTGTTTTTGGCATAAGGGGTAGTGTCCGTCCCCCTTACGATGCCGAAAAATTATGTAGCCTATGTTTCCTTCCAGACAATAAGCGAAAATTACAAGAAAATCGGTTCTGCCGTTATTCAGTCTATACGGAACAAACAAACCGAGTCCCATATATCCGTGATTGGCTAATGTGCCCGTTTTGGGCGTTGTTGTGGGGCTGGGGTGACCCCCTATACTTCGACATGAATTTGTATGTCAGATTCGTTATCTATTCCCGCATGCTTTTCAATTGATACCCATATTGTCCTTGTCGGTCCACTTCAGATTTTGGGTGGTGTTTCTGGGGTAACAGTGGAGGGCCCGCCCCCTTCTGTTATCAATAAATTATAAAGCCTATTCCTAATTCCTGACCATATTCGTAATCTACTGCCGAATACCTTTCATTTGAGTCCCATATTGTCATGATCGTCAAATAAATATATTTTAAGGGGTTTTGGGGCTGGGGTGGCCCCCCAGGTACTTGGACCCAACTTTTATAATGAAATTCGTACTCTACTCTTGAATACCTTTCATTTGAATTGCATATTGTTCCGATCGGTCCACTTTTATTTTTGGGTAGTACTTTTGGCGTAAGGGGGAGGGTCCGTCCCCTCCCAATATCAAAAAATTATACAACCTATGTTTCCTTCCAGATCAACCTACACAATCTGTGTTGTTCCAATCGGTCCACGTTTATTTTTGGTTAGTACTTTTAAGGTAATTTTTTTAAAAAATCTTGCCTGTGCTATTTTTTTGATCACAGCCATAAAAACTCGCCATCCTTTCCAACTTACACACTTGCCTAGCTAATTGCGAAGGATGAAAGTCATCTACCAGCAGATTAACATAAAAGTGTGAAATCTCAACGCGTTACTTTTATTTAAATTCTAACCTTTTCCCAAACATAAATTGAATGACCAATGAAATCTGAAATCTCCCATCCTAACACTTTTATAGCATTTCGAAGACTCTTTCTTTCAACGGACACATTCTAATGCATCTGTGGTTCTCAACAAACTGCATTACTGACAAGTCAGACAGCTTTGCCAGCCTTGGCCACCACACCAATGAAGGTGTCTAAAGTGTTGAGAGAGTGAGAGCTGCAAGTGCACATCGTTAAAGCAGGATACTCGTAAAAATGAGCATTCGTTGCAGAAAAATGACCATCAAATGGCAGATTACTGATCCAACAAAATCCTCCTCAATGTGGCAGTTAAACACTTGCCAAAGAAAATTATGCACGTGCGTGGCTAAATTAATTAAAAGAGCATTCCAAGTCGTGATTCTTGCCATCTATCTGTTCGTTAGCCACATGGCCATATGAAATCGGTTACTCTGGCACATTGGTAGTTCAGGTTTTAAAACTGCTAGCTGCGAGCTGCTATCTCTCTTTGATTTGACAGTTGGCCGCCAATGGTTTTACCAGTTGATCCTGTTTCTTTGCGCATGCGGCTTCAAGGAATGCCTGCTCCATTGAATTTGAATGTTTGCTCTAAAAATTGGTCACGTTCAATATTTTCGTATGCAAACGGCAGAGGCATCTCATGGCCAGTATGGGGAGAAGAGAGGCTTTCAGTTGCAAATCTGGCATATGGTTAGAATGTGGCTTAAAAGATGGTTACTGCCAGGCATGTGACAATTTCTTGGCCACATGTGTCTTGGCTTACTTAATTACTGGTGACCGTAAAAATAGTGGCAATTAATTGTTGGTTGTAACATAACTATGGGGAATAGAGAATATACGACTCCATAAAGAAGACTGTAGAGGAATTTTAAATCTCATTAACATGTACTGAAACTGACAACGGACTGTACAAGTTTTCGAATTGAGTTTATCTTTTCGAAATTAGATTTCCTTAGTAAACATAATCTTCAATAGGATTAGTGGTACTCTAATCTATTCACTCCCGTATTGATTAAAACCCAAGCTTGGCCTCTAGCAGGAATAATATGACCACACAGGCCGAAAAACCGACAACTCACATCTAATCTAGGCAAATGCAAATTTTGCCCATGAACATTCCACTAAGGAACAGGGGCAAACTTCTCACATATCAGTGAGTGCAATTCGATTCAAGTTTAAGCTCAATGATAAGGGGCTTCCTTTTTATAGGCGAGTCGGAACGGCGTGCCGCAGTGCGACACCTCTTAGGAGAGAAGTTTTACATGGCTTGGTACCTCACAAATGTTGCCAGCATTAGGAGGGGAAAGCCACCGTTGAAAAATGTTTTCTGATGGCCTCGCCAGGATTCGAACCCAGGCGTTCAGCGTCATAGGCGGACATTCTAACCTCTGCGCTACGGTGACCTCTACTAATCTATTCACTCTGTAAGTAACACCTCAAAATATTCATCTGCGAGCTTGTAAAACGGATGTCGAAAAGCCTAACATAAGTCACTGTGTGAACAGATCTAAGGCAAATTGCAGAAATATGTCGAGAGGCTTAACTTAATGTACTGTACCAAATTTCGGCGACATCGGACAACAAATGCGCCCTTTTTGGGGCCAAGACTTTAAATCGAGATATCGGTCGATATGGCAGCTATATGCAAATCTTAATCGAATGTCGAAGGGCCTAACACAACTCACTGTCCCAAATTTCGGCGACATCGGACAATAAATGCGCGCTTTATGGGCCCAAAATCTTAAATCGAGAGATTGGCCTATATGGCAGCTATATCCAAATCTGGACCGATCTGAGCCAAATTGAAGAAATATGTCGGGGGGCTTAGCTTAACTCACTGTCCCAAATTTCGGCAACATCGGACCATAAGTGCGCCTTTTATGGGCCTAAAACCTTAAATCGAGAGATCGATCTATATGACAGTTATATCCAAATCTGGACCGATCTGAGCCAAATTGAAGAAAGATTTCGAGGGGCTTTACTTAACTCACTGTCCCAAATTTCAGCAAAATCGGATAATAAATGTGCCTTTTATGGGCCTAAGACCCGAAATCGGCGGATCGGTCTATATGGCAGCTATATCCAAATCTGGACCGATCTGAGCCAAATTGAAAAAGGGTTTCGAGGGGCTTAACTTAACTCACGGTCCGAAGTTTCAGCAACATCGGACAATAAATGCGCCTTTTATGGGCCCAAAACCTTAAATTTAAAAATCGGTCTATATGGCAGCTATATCCAAATCTGAACCGATCTAAGCCAAATTGCAGAAATATGTCGAGGGGCTTAGCTTTACTCACTGTCTCAAATTTCGGCGACATCGGATAATAAATGCGCCTTTTATGGGCCCAAAACCTTAAATCGACAGATCGATCTATATGACAGTTATATCCAAATCTGGACCGATCTGAGCCAAATTGAAGAAAGATTTCGAGGGGCTTTACTTAACTCACTGTCCCAAATTTCAGCAAAATCGGATAATAAATGTGACTTTTATGGACCTAAGACCCTAAATCGGCGGATCGCTCTATATGGCAGCTATATCCAAATCTGAACCGATCCGTGCCAAATTGAAGAAAGATATCGAAGGGCCTGTCACAACTTACTGTCCCAAATTTCAGCAAAATCGGATAATAAATGTGCCTTTTATGGACCTAAAACCCTAAATCGCCGGATCGGTCTATATGGCAGCTATATCCAAATCTGAACCGATCCGGGGAACCAAATTAAAGAGGAATGTCGAAAGACCTATCACAACTCACTGTGCCAAATTTCAGCAAAATCGGATAGTAAATGTGGCTTTTAATGGCTTAAGACCCTAAATAGGCGGAGCGATCTATATGGGGGCTATATCAAGATATAGTCCGACATAGCCCATCTTCGAACTTAACCTGCTTATGGACCAAAAAAAGAATTTGTGCAAAGTTTCAGCTCAATATCTCTATTTTTGGAGACTGTAGCGTGATTTCAGCAGACAGGCGGACAGACGGACGGACATGTCTAGATAGTCTTAGATTTTTACGCTGATCAAGAATGTCTATACTTTATAGGGTCGGAATTGGATATTTCGATGTGTTGCAAACGGAATGACAAACTGAATATACCCCCATCCTTCGGTGGTGGGTATAAAAATTCAGCCAAATCGGAGAAAAATTGAGGTTTCCAGGGGCTCAAGACCGGGAGATCGGTTTATAGGCTTCTAGGCTTAAGATCGTGATATCGGTTTATATGGGAGCTATATCCAAATCTGAGCCAATATTGCCCATTTACAATCCCCAATGACCTACGTCAATATTAAGTATCTGAGCAAAATTTCAAGCGGTCAAATTTCACGCGGTCGAATTTCACGAAAGCGGTCGAACTACGGGTTCGTGATTTCGACAGACGGACGTACGGACATGGCTAGATCGACTTAGGATGTCGAGACAATCAAGCATATCCATACTTTATGGGGGTTCTAGATCAATATTTGGAGGTGTTACCCCCATCCTATGGTGGTGGGTATAAGAAAGTTTCAGCTTACTATATCTTTTTTTTTCCTACCACCACTGGACGGGGGGTATACTTATCTAATTCCGTTTGTAGTACCTCCATTTCTTGATCTCCGACCCCATATTTGAATATAGCTGTCCTTTATACCGATGCGTCGATTTAGGGACTTAAGACCATAAAAGCCGCAAAATGTTGCGAAATTTTTATACCCTGCACCATAGGATGGGGGGTATACTAATTTCGTCATTCTGATTGTAACACCTATAAATATGCGTCTGAGACCCCATAAAGGATATATATTCTTGATCGTCGTAACATTTTAAGTCGATCTAGCCATGTCCGTCCGTCTGTCCGTCCATCCGTCTGTCTGTCGAAAGCACTCTAATTTTTGAAGGAGTTAAGCTAGGCGCTTGAAATTTTGCACAAATACTTCCTATAGGTGTAGGTCGATTGTGATTGTAAATGGGCCAAATCGGTTCATGTTTTGATATAGCTGCCATATAAACCGATCTTGGGTCTTGACTTCTTGAGCCTCTAAAGGGCGCAATTCTCATCCAAGTCGATTGAAATGTTGCACGTAGTGTTTTGGTATTAATTTTAAACATTTGTGCTAAGTATGGTCCAAATCGGTCCTTAACCTGGTATAGGTGCCATATACACCGATCTTGGATCTTGACTTCTTGAACTATTAGAAGGTGCAATTCTGCAACGATTTTGCTGTGATTTTGCACGTGGTGTTTTGGTATCACTTTCAACATTTGTGCTAAGTATGGTGCAAATCGGTCCTAAACCTGGTATAGGTCCCATATAAACCAATCTTGGATCTTGACTTCTTGAGCCTCTAGATGGCGCAATGCTCATCCGATTCGACTGAAATGTTGCACGTAGCGTTTTGGTACCACTTTCAACATTTGTGCTAAGTATGGTTCAAATCGGTACATAACCTGATATAGCTGCCATATAAACCGATCTGGGATGTTGACTTCTTGAGCCTCTAGAGAGAGAGAGCAATTATAATCCCATTTGGTTGAAACTTTGTACAACGGCTTCTCCCATGGTCTTCAACATACATGTGCAATATGGTCTGAATCGATCAATAGCTTGATACAGCTCCCATATAAACCGATCTCCTGATTTTGCTTCTTGAGCCGCGAATCGGACTATAACTTGATATAGATCCTCCTCCTCCTCGTCCTCCTGCTCCGTCCTTATTTATTATTCTTTGTTTGCCTAAAAAGAGATACTGCGCAAAGAATTCGACAGATGCGATCCATTATGGAGGGTATATAAGATTTGGCCCGGCCGAACTTGGCACGCTCTTACTTGTTTTTTTTGTTTACTTTTTTCCAAAACCCATCTTCCATCTCCCTCACTTCTGAGCCAAATTTTGTCACTTTGAATTTCTTTAAATACAAGGAAATATTTCGTTGTTCATTAGAGACTGTCTACTTTCAACTTCATTGATTTTAATGTGGATCACACTACGGCATGATGTGTGTGTGTGAGAGAGAGAGAGAGAGAGAGGGGGAAAGAAGGGGGAGGCAATAACAGCGACATAATGTTTGTTTCCACATTTATGGGTCCAGGTGTTTCGCTGACATGACTCCTACTCCGTTGAACTGTAATTATTAAAACAACAATGTCGACGTAGACGATGACAGTAACAATGGTTTTTGAACCATAACAACAACAACAACAGCTACAACTACAACAACAACGACATGGTACATTCTTTTTGCATTGCGTTAACACTGATTTCATTTCGTGTGTGTGTTTTTGTTTCACCATTTTCCTTTGAGACCAAATCAAAACAGTCAGCCGGCATAGCCAGTCCCGGTCTTAGCCGAGGTAAAAATACCGCCTAGTTTTTTTTTTTGTGTGCTATTCCATTGAAATCCGTAAACCGTTGTGGGGGGGGGGGGGGGGGACACCAACATCAGGCTACCAACACCTTTAAAGACCAGAGTCAAGCTCAAGAACACACCTTAACTCCATGTAAGTTTTCGAGGGGGTTTCTTGTTGTTGTTTTTGATTGCGGACCACAATAGCTGTGTTTTTTTGTATGGTGTCAAACATACATGCAAGCGAGTTGGAGTTGGTAGCTCATATTTCATAATGTTTTGATTCGGTGCCATTGAAGAGCTTTGGGTTTGGGTTGGTTATTTGGGATTCAAAAGAAGAAAAAACGCCACTAATAAATGACAACAACCCTTTGCAAATCCATGTGGGCTTACAGCACCATGTTTAGTTGCGGCACATGTGCCCTGTGTGATTCAATATTGGCTGTCTAGGCATTCAGACTGTTTCATAGAGGAAAGCCCATCCATGTATGTAATGTAAATGGCATTTGCCTGATTGGGTAACCGCATAGTTGCCATATCAGAGACCAATATCTTATCTATCATTAGCTACATATTTCTTGAAATATCCATTTGAGGCCTTTAACAGACGCAACCGTTATCTGGGCCACATATGCTTCCTTTGTATATGAACAAATTTGGTTAAGAGAACATCCGTAGTATATAAACGTACCAAAGATCACTTCCAGAGACCTCAGGAAACGGAAGTCTTGCTACTCTTTTTGTAGTGTATTCCACGCAAAGTAGCGACAGTGGTTTATGGGCCACTTATTTTCACGTAACCAATACGCAGGGGATGACCCCATATATGCAGTGCATTTAGTTGGCAATTAGGAAAGTTAAGGGTTGGAGGGAGGCCACCGTAGCGCAGGGGGTAGCATGTCCGTCTTTGACGCTGAACGCCTGGATTCGAATGCTGGCGAGACTATCAGAAAAATTTTTTAGCAGTGGTTTTCCCCTCCTAATGCTGGCAATATTTGTGAGGTACTATGCCATGTAAAACTTCTCTCCAAAGAGGTTTCGCATTGCAGCACGCCGTTCGGAGTCGGCTATAAAAAAAGGAGGCCCCTTGCCATAGAGCTTAAACTTGAATCGGACTGAATTCATTGATATGTGAGATGTTTGCCCCTGTTCCTTAGTGGAATGTTTATGGGCAAAATTTGCATTTGCAAGGGTTGGAGGGGGGGAAGAGGGAGTAGTGTTTATTGATTTTCGTCTTAAATTTCTGATTTCGTCAATGTTGGTGGGAAAGACATTAGCCGGAAGTCGATTTCACATACAAATGGTTCGGGGGAAAAATGAATTGACTGGCCCATTAATTACAAACGGCAAGTCTTGTATTCCTGGTGAACATCCTAACGTCAGCGATAAGAAGACGAGTATGCCTGGAACACACGCCATGAAAATAACGATAGAGAAATACAACGCTACCCACATTCCGAGGATGTTCAAGAGAAGCAATCGCGTTGGATACCCTACTGTCCCCAATCAACATCATCGCTCTCCGTTGAACCCGGTCAAGTAGCTCCAAGGATGATTTTGGAGTTTCTGCCCATATATGAAAGTTATATTCCAACCTCGGCCTGATGTAGGTAGTATAGATATTGAGAAGATCAGAAGAGGTGAAATATTTCTGGCACCGCTTTAGAAAGCCCAAACACTTGAATGCTTCTTTCGACACTGGAAGTGTGTCGAATACGTTTTTTCACCAAGGGACATCACATTGTATCTTCATGACCAGAACATCAAGAGCATCTGACTGTTCAATATCGATACCGTCGATAGATATCGACGATTGTAGTGGGTCAGTGAATCGCTTGTGAGACAAGAAACAGCACTGCGTCTTCTGTACGTTAAATTCTACTCTGTTCATTCTACCCCACTCGGAAATGGCCAACAATTCTTCCTGTCCACAATTTCTTGAGGACTGGGCCTATGGTCGAATGAATATGAATGACACAGACTACTGTCATCGAAAAATGAGTAGACCGGGTTCGAAGTCTGACCCAATAGATCGTCAATGAAAATAAGAACAAGGGAAGGGGAAAGGACAGAGCCTTGTGGCACACCTGCGGTCAATGTATACTCATCTGATGAGAATCCATCTACAACAACTCGTATAGTGCGATCTCTGAGGAAGCTCGAGAAACCGACTCCCAAAGCGACAAGCTTTGATAAAAGTGCACCGTACCAGACCCTATCAAATGCCTTGGAGATATCCAGAGCCACGACCATAAATCGTCTTACAAACGAACAACTCTTGCAAATTATTGAATTCTATTATCAAAATGCCTGCTCTGTTAAGAAAGTTCATCGCGCGCCATTTCCATTGAGTGACGAAGTTCATTTTTGGCCCAATACGAACTCATTGGGCCAAAAATGAACTTCGTCACTCAATGGGCAGAATTGTCGATTTTGGAGTGAAGATCAGCCAGAAACATTGCAAGAGCTACCAATGCACCCAGAAAAGGTCACAGTTTGGTGCGGTTTATGGGCTGGTGCCTTCATTGGACCGTACTTCTTTAAAGACGATGCGCCCCATGCCACTATGGACATACAGCTAAGCCAGTAATCGGCTTGTTGTGCGCTCTCAAATCTATAAAGTAACCTCTAAAAAGAAAATTTAAAGTTAGGAACTCCGTGCTACTTACAAAATCGTTAATTGTTTTCAATACCACTCCCCTAAGTTGGTTCATGTCTGGTATTGTGTCTCCACCTAAGTGCCCGGTATCTGATAGACGCGAAAGCAGGGCAATGGCAAAGGAAATGCTCCAACGTCTCACCATCTTCCCCGCATGCCCTACACATTTTATCACTTGCCGCACCGTTTTTACATAAGTGAGTTCGTAGTCCTATGTGTCCCGTTATGATACCAATAACTATACTGACCTTCTTCTTACTTTCTTTCAATAATAGCCTGGTCTTCTCACGATCTGCATCCCGCCATCGGATTTTCGCCGCGTTTCCGACCGTTTCATTGTTCCACAGGGTTGGCTTCGAAAGTTTATTGACCCGAAAGGCTTCGAAAGTTTATTGACGACAGTCCTGTGGCCTTCACCGCCAAATCGTCTTCCTTTTCATTTCCCCTTACTCCGTTATGGCTCGGCACCCAAACGATGCGGATTTTGCCATCCTCAGAGCAGGCGTTAATCTCCTTCTTACACTGCTGGACTGGCCTTACCGTCCTGGTTGTTATTGCCCTTATGGTAATTTTACTGTCCGGAAAGATGTTCACACTCGACGTCCTCGAGTTAGCACCTTATCACTTCACGCATTCCGTGACCGCCCGGATCTCCGCCTGCAGGACCGTGTTATGGTCAGGCAGTCTAAAACAGATCTCAGCCCCTGGGTTTTCAATGTAGACCCCCAGGTCCACTTTGTCCTCTAGCATTGATCCAACCGTGTAACATGATCTCACAGACGGCAATACTAGGATTTCCTTCAATCCAAGACTGTGCCGATGGCAGCAGTGCTTCGTAGTTGACTTCAAGGTTCATCTCGGGTATCCAATCGGAAACCAATTCCCTTCCTTTCAGGTTTGTCGTAACGTAGCTGTGAATGGTGAGCGCCATCGTGAAATGATATCTAATTTTTTTTACCCACCAACGAAGGATGCGGGTATACTCATTTCGTCATTTCGTTTGCAACACATCATCGTAAAAATCTAAGACGATCTAGCCATATCCGTCCGTCAGTCCGTCCAGCTGTCTGTTGAAATCATGCTCTTTAAGAATAGAGATATTGAGCTTAAACCCTGCACAGATTCTTTTTTTGTCCATAAGCAGTTTGAGTTCAAAGATGGGGTATATCGGACTATATCTTGATATAGCCCCCATATAGACCGATCCGCCGATTTAGGGTCTTATGCCCATAAAAGCCACATTTATTATCCGATTTTGAAACCTCAATACTTTTAGTAACATATTTCCCTACTCCCCCTTCTTTTCTTCAATATGGCAACTCTATCACATTTCACATTCGGAGTGCTACATATTTCTATTTCAGCTATCCACACAGTTCCAATTGCTTAACTTTGTGCCTTGTGTGGAGCCATGAATTTCAGTTCAATGTCAATTCGCGATTCGTCATGGCTTTTGCAGCTGCTGGTGGAATTGAGTTGAGCTCAAAATTTCCTCCTTCGGATTTTGTGGCTCTTGGCGGTGCGCCATAGTTTATAGGTTCCGTCTTCTGTCATGGTATGTTTGGATCACAAAAGCTCAGATTTATTTGTACAAACACCACAACGATCAACAATCGAAACAACAACATCAACAAATTGTGCGGCAATAAGCCAAAATACGAGAACACAACAAAATGCTGACAAAAGCCACAAGAAAACAAAAAGGACCACCCAAATAGGATCGCGACAGAATGTTTATGACAAAATGTTATTGAAAGTGTGGCATTATTTCATATTCACTTTCAATATTTTGTATGGGGGTGCAGCAGGGTGGATCAAATAGGATTCAGTTCTGTCGAAAGCACGCTAACTTTGGAAGGTGTAAAGCTAGCCGCTTGAAATTTTGCACAAATACTTCTTATTGGTGTAGGTCGGTTGGGATTGTAAATGGGCCATGTCGGTCCATGTTTTGATATAGCTGCCATATAAACCGATCTTGGGTCTTGACTTCTTGACCCCCAAGGGGGCGCAATTCTTATCCGATTGAAATGAAATTTTGCACGACGTGTTTTATTATGATATCCAATAACTGTGCCAAGTATGGTTGAAATCGGTACACAACCTGACATAGCTGCCATATAAACCGATCTTGGGTCTTGACTACTTGAGCCTCTAGAGGGCGCATTACTAATTCGATTGGAACGAAATTTTGCACGACGTGTTTTGTTATGATATCCAACAACTGTTCCAAGTATGGTTCAAATCGGTTTATAACCTGATATAGCTGCCATATAAACCGATCTTGGGTCTTGACTTCATGACCCTCTAGAGGGTGCAATTCTTATCCGATTGAAATGAAATTTTGCACGACGTGTTTTGTTAAGATATCCAACAACTGTTCCAAGTATGGTTCAAATCGGTCCATAAACTGATATAGCTGCCATATAAACCGGTCTTGGGTCTTGACTTCTTGAGCCTCTAGAGGGCGTAATTCTCATCCAATTTGACTGAAATTTTGCACATAGTGTTTTGATATCACTTCCAACAACTGTGCGAAGTATGGTTCAAATCGGTCCATAACCTGATATAGCCGCTATATAAACCGATCTTGGGTCTTGACTTCTTGAGCCTCTAGAGGGCGCGATTCTCATTCGATTTGACACAGATTTTGTACAGAGGCTTCTCCCATGGCCTTCAACATACGTGTGCAATATGGTCTGAATCGATCTATAGCTTGACACAGCTCCCATATAAACCGATCTCCCGATTTTGCTTCTTGAGCCCCGAATCGGACTATATCTTCATATAGCTCCTCCTCCGTCCATATTCATTATTCTTTGTTTGCCTAAAAAGAGATACTGCGCCAAGAACTCGACAGATGCGATCCATGGTGGAGGGTATATAAGATTCGGCCTGGCCGATAATGCCCTGTACCACCACCGTGGTACAAGGCATTATAGATTTGTGCATTTGTTTGCAACGCTAAGAAGGAGAAGAGTTAGACCCATTGATAAGTATACCGATCGACTCAGAATCACTTTTTGATTTGTTTTAGCCATGTCCGTCTGTCCGTCTGTGAGTCCATGAATTCTTGTAATCAAAGTGCAGTGGTCGTATTTGTTGTCCAATCATTCCGAAATTTTGCACATATCACTTTTTTGGCCCAAGGACGAACGCTATTGATTTTGATAAAAATCGGTTCAGATTTAGATATAGCTCCCATATATATGTAACGCCCGATTTGCACTTAAATGGCCATAGCAGCTACAATTTTCAACCGATCTGCACAAAATTTGGCATGGATTGTTTTGTTACCGATCTTAACATATCTGGAAACTTTCATCAAAATCGGTTCAGATTTAGATATCGCTCCCATATATATGTATCGGCCGATTTGCACTTAAATGCCCATAGTAGCTACAATTTTCAACCAATCTGCACAAAATTTGCCATGGATTGTTTTGTTACCGATCTTAACATATTTGCAAAATTTCATCAAAATCGGTTGAGATTTAGATATAGCTCCCATATATATGTATCGCCCGATTTGCACTTAAATGGCCGTAGTAGCTAAAATTTTCAACCGATCTGCACAAAATTTGGCATGGATTGTTCTGTTACTGATCTTAACATATCTGGAAATTTTCATCAAAATCGTTTCAGATTTAGATATATATGTAACGCCCGATTTGCACTTATATATGTAACGCCCGATTTGCACTTAAAACGACGTAGAGGCTAAAATATTCAACTGATCTGCACGAAATTTGGCCCGGATTGTTTTGTTTCCGATCTTAACATATTTGCAAAATTTCATACAAATCGGTTGAGATTTAGATATAGCTCCCATATATATGTATCGCCCGATTTGCATTTAAATGGCCATATTAGTTACAATTTTCTACCGAGCTGCATAAAATTTCGCATGGATTGTTCTGTTACTGATCTTAACATATCTGGAAATTTTCATTAAAATCGGTTCAGATTTAGATGTAGCTCCCATATATATGTAACGCCCGATTTGCACTTAAAACGACGTAGAGGCTAAAATATTCAACTGATCTGCACGAAATTTGGCCCGGATTGTTTTGTTACCGATCTTAACATATTTGCAAAATTTCATACAAATCGGTTGAGATTTAGATATAGCTCCCATATATATGTATCGCCCGATTTGCACTTAAATGGCCATATTAACTACAATTTTCAACCGATCTGCACAAAATTTGCCATGGATTGTTTTGTACCGATTTTAACATATTTGCGAAATTTCATACAAATCGGTTCTGATTTAGATATAGCTCCCATATATATGTATGGCCCGATTTGCACTTAAATGGCCGTAATAGCTAAAATTTCAACCGATCTGCATAAAATTTGGCACGGATTGTTTTGTTACTGATCTTAACATATGTGCGATTTCAAATGGCGCGAGATTTCATCAAAATCGGTTCAGATTTGGGTGTAGCACCCATACATATTTATCGCCAGATTTTCACTTATATGGCTGTAGTAGCAAAAATTTTCAAACGACCTGTTTAATAGCCGGTTCAGATTTCGACGTAGCTCTCATATATATACTTATATATTGCCCGAATTTATAATTGTAGTGTAGATGTAGGGTATTATATAGTCGGCTCCGTCTGACTTTTACCTTTCCTTATGGGTTTGAAAAACGATGTATTAAATCGAATATTTGAAATTTGTTTGAAAGACGATTTTTTAAATCCAAAAATTGTTTCCGAAAAAAAACAATCCACCCTACTGTATCTACCTTTTTTCATGTATATCCTCTTAGCAAAATAAGGCCTGTCTCTGTTTTTTAAGCCACCTCAAGCACAGACACGAAATTCCGATAGTCTATGTCGCCTAAAGACGTGATATTTAAGCACAAAAAGTCACATAAATTGAGAAGGAAACATTCTCTCTTGAATATTACATTCAAGGTACTTATTGTTGAGCAGCAGCAGCAGCCATCAAGGGAAATGTGTTGCAAACGTTTAAGGGTCATATTCGCTATTGTGTTTCGTAATTTTATCATTCATTTGCAAGTCGTTGGCTGAAGCAAACTGCAAAGAGCCAAATATTTTCTTGTTTGCTTGTAAATTCAACTTAAGAGGATTAAAATCATAAACCCCTGGCTTGAGTTACTACTGCATGAAGTTGATTGGGTCTTAATGTATGCCTGGTAAAAAAAACCGAAATAATTCCAATTGAGTATCATAATTTTGATTGTCTTTCAAAGCTGTAACAACAGATCATAAATTAGAAATAAATTAGAATATGGTCTGGAGCTAAATATTAAATGGAGATCAAGTGGAAAATATTAATGTAACTGATATGAATAATCTTGTATTTGGCAAGCAAGAATGGCTTTATTTTCTATTGGCCCAAATCATGATACAAGCAAGTAAAAGCGCATCAAATTCAGCTGGCTCAAAATTTTGATAGAAACCATATAGGATATACATAATCACCCGGTTATGTCAAGTCTGGTGAAAAACAAGTAAAAGGGTGCTAAGTTTGGCCGGGCCGAAACTAGGGAACCCACCACCATGGATAAATTATCTATCCTCATTTATAACAACTCCACAACCACATCCATAGTAATATGCAAATGGGGGCTAGTCTGGATCATATTTCATTCAGGTCCAGAGAACTCTTACACAAGTCACAGTTTCAGCGATATGGGGCAACAAATCCGCTTTCTATGGCATTAAGACCTTAAATTGAAAGATCGGTCTATATGACAGCTATATCTAAATATAGTTTGATTTTGACCATATGCTGGACGGATGATGGGAGGCTTAACACAAGTCATTGTGTCAAACTTCAGCGAAATCAGGTAATAAATGCAGCTTTTTTGGGCTTAAGATCCTTATCGGTAGATCGGTCTATATGGCAGCTATATTTGAATATAGACCGATCTGAATCATATTTAAGTCAGATATCAGGAGGCTTCAAACAACTCACTATTTCAAATTTTAGCGAAATCGGATAATACTTGCGGCTTTTATGGGTCTAAAACCATAAATCGGTAGATCGGACTATATGGCAGCTATATATGAATATAGACCGATCTGAACCATATTTGAGTCGGATATCGGGAGGCTTTATTCAACTCATTATTTCAAATTTCAGCGAAATCGGATAATAATTGCGGTTTTTATGGGCTTAAGACCCTAATCGTTAGATCGGTCTATATGGCAGCTATATCTGAATATAAATCGATCTGAACCATATTTGAATCGGATATCGGGAGGCTTTATTCAACTCATTATTTCAAATTTCAGCGAAATCGGATAATAATTGCGGTTTTTATGGGCTTAAGACCCTTAATCGGTAGATCGGTCTATATGGCAGCTATATCTGAATACAGACCGATCTGAACCATATTTGAGTCGGATATCGGGAGGGTTTAATCAACTCACTTTTTCAATTTTCAGCGAAATCGGATAATAATTGTGGCTTTCATTGACTTAGACCCTCAATCGGCAGATCGGTCTATATGGCAGCAATATCTTAATATAGTCCGCTCTGAACCACATTTGAGTCGAATGTCAAGATTCCTAAAAAAAACTTGCATTTTCGAATTTTATCAAAATCGGATAATAATTGCGGCTTTTATGGGCTTCAGACCCTCAATCGGCAGATCGGTCTATATGACAGCTATATCTAAATATCGTGCTATCTGAACCATATTTGAGTCGGATATCGGACTATATCTTGATATAGTCTTGGCTATACCGGACTATATCTTGATATAGCCCCCATATAGATCGATCCGCCGATTTAGGTTGTTAGGTCCATAAAAGCCACATTTACTTTCCGATTTTGCTGAAAATTTGGAACAGTGAGTTGTGTTAGGCCCTTCGACGTCCTTCTTCCATTTGGCACAGATCGGTTCAGATTTGGATATAGCTGCCATATAGACCGACCACTCCATTTAAGGTCTTGCGGTCATAAAAGGCGTATTTATCGTCCGATTTTGCCAAAATTTTGGACAGTGAGTTGTGTTATGTCCTTCGATATCCTTCTTTAATTTGGCCCAGATCGGTTCAGATTTGGATATAGCTGCCATATAGACCGATCCGCCGATTAAGGGTCTTAGGCCCATAGAAGCCACATTTAGTATCCGATTGTGCTGAAATTTGGGGCAGAGTGTTATGTTAGGCCCTTCGACATCCTTCGTCAATTTGGCTCAGATTGGTCCAGATTTGGAAGTAGCTGCCATATAAACCGATCCTCCGATTTAGGGTCTTAGGCCCATAAAAGGTGGATTTATTTGTTCGATGTCGTCGAAATTTGGGACAGTGAGTTAAGTTAAGCCCTTTGACATACTTCTGCATTATCGCACAGATCGGTCCAGATTTGGATATAGCTGACATATAGACCGAGCTCTCGATTTAAGGTTTTGAGGCCATAAAATGTCCGATTTCGCTGAAATTTGGGACAGTGAGTTGTGTTAGGCTCTTCGACATTTTTCTGCAATTTGGCTCAAATCGGTCCAGATCTGGATATAGCTGCCATATAGACCGATATCTCGATTTAAAGTCTCGGGACCATAAAAGGCGCATTTATAATCCGATTTCACTGAAATTTGTCACATCGGCTTATGTTAAGCTTTTCGCCATCCGTGTCGTATATCGGTTTATTTTGAGATATAGCTACTAAAAAGACCAATATTTTGTTATACTCAATTGAACAATGACTTGTACTCATTAGTATTTGGTCCAATTCGGAACATATTTCGATATAGCTGCTATGGGGCATAAGGTATGCGATTTTCACCGAATTTTGGCGAAAGGTAGTTTACATATATACCCGAAGTAGTGGGTATCCAAAGTTCAGCCCGGCCGAACTTTATGCCTTTTTACTTGTATTATGTTAGAATTGACAACGGAATTATTTTATTATTTTTTTAAGATTCATAGCTTTCAAAATACTTCAAACCACATCCGCTTGGTTTTATTCCAATCATATTTGACATTTGAAAAAAAAAACAACATTTCCTTGCAGCTCAACACACTTTGTCCAGTAATTCTTTGATATTTTTATGATTCATTGGCGCGCACTGGCGCATATAATTTGATACTGAAGTTTCCTCAAAGCAGGCAATTAAAGGCACAATGAGGGATTTAACAGACAGAAGGCGAATAAACATTCAGCCATTGGTGTTAATAATTCTCTGATTTATTGCTTATTCAAATTTATAAGATTTTTTTACAGCATCGTAAAATATTAATTACAGAGACAATGAGTGGTGGTGGTCTGGTCTTGTGGCCATTTATCCGGCACTCGGAGACTATTTACAAATCATGATATGCACTTGAAGAAATTTCAAAAAAGACAGTGCGAAAAACTAAGTTTCAGAAATATCAACGGGTCGCCCCAGACCAATCAAATTCGACCAACTTCGGTGGAACTTTCTTAACACACCACGAGCTAAGGTAACCATGCCAAATACATTAACAGAGAGTTTTTTATTGAAATTCCCAGGGAAAGTTGCGTCTTAAGTCCGTAAAAGCCGCATTTCAGCGAAATCGGACATGAAATCCGCCTTTTATGGCACCAAAACCTTAAATCGAGAGATCGGTCTATATGGCAGCTATATCCAAATCTGGACTGACTTGCGCCATATTGCGAAAATATATCGAGGGGCTTAACACAACTCACTGTCCCAAATTTCAGCAAAATCGGATAATAAATGCGCCTTTTATGGCACCAAAACCTTAAATCGAGAGATCGATCTATATGGCAGCAATATCCAAATCTGGACCGATCTGTGCTATATTGCAGAAGTATATCGTGTTTCTCAACCTAACTCTCTGTCCCAAATTTCGGCGACATCGAACACTAAATGCGCCTTTTATGGGCCTAAAACCTTAAATCGAGAGATAGGTCTATATGGCAGCTATTTCCAAATCTGAACCGATCTGAGCCAAATTGAAGAAGGATGTCGAGGGGCCTAACACAACTCACTGTCCCAAATTTCAGCAAAATCGGATAATAAATGTGGCTTTTATGGATCTAAGACCCTAAATCGGCGGATCGGTCTATATGGCAGTTATATCCAAATCTGCACCGATCGTGGCCAAATTGAAGAAGACTGTCGAAGGGCCTCACTGTTCCACATTTCAGCAAAATCGGACAATAAATGCGCTTTTTATGGCACCAAAACGTTAAATCGAGAGATCGGTCTATATGGCAGCTATAACCAAATCTGGACCGATCTGAGCCAAATTGAAGAAGGGTGTCGAAGGGCCTAACGCAACTCACTGTCCCAAATTTCGGCGAAATCGGATAATAAATTCGTCTTTTATGGCACAAAACCTTAAATCGAGAGATCGGTCTATATAGCAGCTATATCGAAATCTGGACCGATCTGAGCCAAATTGAAGATGGATGTCGGAGGGTCTGAGACAACTCACTGCCCCAAATTTTGGCAAAATCGGATAATAAATGTGGCTTTTATGGGCCTTAGACCCTAAATCGGCGGATCGGTCTATAAGGCAGCTATATCCAAATCTGGACCGAATAGTGCCATATTGCAAAAATGTGTCGAGGGGCTTAACCCAACTCACTATGCCAAATTTCAGCAAAATCGAATAATAAATGCGGCTTTTATGGGCCTATGACCCTAAATCGGCGGATCGGTCTATAAGGCAGCTATATCCAAATCTGGACCGATCTGGGCCATATTAACAAAGGATCTCGAAGGGCCTAACAAAACTCACTATTCCAAATTTCAGCAAAATCGGATAATAAATGTGGCTTTTATTGGCCCAAGACCCTAAATCGGCGGATCGGTCTATATGGGGGCTATATCAGGATATAGTCCGATATAGCCCATTTTCGAACTTAACCTCCTTATGGACAAAAAAAGAATCTGTGCAAAATTTCAGCTCAATATCTCAATTTTTGAAGATTGTAGCGTGACAGACAGACGGACGGACTTGGCTAGATCGTCTTAGATTTTTACGCTTTATATAGGTCGGAAATGGATATTTCGATGTGTTGCAAACGGAATGGCAAAATAAATATACCCCCATCCTTCGATGGTGGGTATAAAAAAACACATAAAATTCAGAAAAATTCATGAAGTCTTTATTTGAAATAAAAGTATTGCGCGTCTTGTGGTCCATCCGCTTACTCCAATTTTGGCATTCTCTTTCCAACATTTCGGCCGGTATATCACGAATAAATGCTTTAATGTTGTCTTACAATGCGTCAATTGAAGCGGGCTTGTCTGTATAGACATGAGCTTTAACATAGCCCCACAAAAAATAGTCTAAAGGCGTTAAAACGCACGGTCAAGGCAGCCAATTGACCGGCCCCGAACTCGCTTCTCAATAAGTCCATTGTAACGCGTGCTGTGTGGCACTGTCTTGTTGAGACCACATGTCATGTAAGTCAAGCTCCTGCATATTGGGCAAAAAAGTGGGATATCATCTCACGATAGAGCTCACCCTTCTTAGTTACTTTACGATTCACATCATCTTTGAAGAAGCACGGTCCAATGAAGCCACCAGCCCATAAACCGCTCCAAACTGTGACTTTTTCTGGATGCCTTGGTAGCTCCAATTGACCGGTAACGAACGGTCACCGAACTCACTTCTCAATAAGTCCATTGTAACGCGTGCTGTGTGGCACTGTCTTGTTGAGACCACATGCCATGTAAGTCAAGCTCCTGCATTTTGGGCAAAAAAGTGGGATATCATCTCACGATAGAGTTCACCCTTCTTAGATACTTTACGATTCACATCACCTTTGAAGAAGCACGGTCCAATGAAGCCACCAGCCCATAAACCGCAACAAACTGTGACTTTTTCTGGATGCCTTGGTAGCTCGTGCAATCCCTCTGGCTGATCTTCACTCCGAAATCGACTTTTCTGCTTATTTATGTATCCATTTGGCCAAAAATGAGCTTCGTCACTCAATGGAAGAAGCGTGCGATGAACTTTCTTAACAGAGCAGGCATTTTGATTGTAAAAATTCATCAAATTCTATCATGATTTGCTTGCTTGCTTTAACAGCAAACCTTTTTTTCTGAGTGTATCATAGCCACTGTTGGCCTCTGATTAAATCGGTAATCTGTGATTTGGCGTTTCTCCCCAACCTGAACATTTTCCTTTGTTTCCATTGTAGTTTGCTCCCCTATGTTGTTCTTTTCCAATAGGGGGCCAGGTGGGCGGTGTTTCTTAGTTCCATTGCTGCCCAGTTCTATTGAGTAGCTTTTTTTTGTTTCTTAATGTTATTATGATTATAATGGGAACTTTTAAACAAAACTGTTAACAAATTGGATTAGCAATTGCCTTAAACCGTTGATAAGCATCATAAATTTCCAACTTAAAGTGCAATTTAATATTTTAATTAAAATAAATCGATTGAATTAAGTGACCGCGTTTTTTTTTGTTGTTTTTGTTTTTGCTGTCTAGCAATGCGGCCTTTGTGGCGGCATGATAAACTGCCTCCCCCACAACGGAATGATGTAAATGCGACAAGCTCGCAGTGAAAAAAAAAAAACAAAAAATGGTAGCATAGTAGACATTAAAGGAGTCAGGTTGAGTGACAAGTATGCTAATGCATTTAAGGGTAGTCACGATACCAATATTCAGATATAGCGTGTCAAATTCCAAAGCAGGTTTAGTATGAAACTGGACGGTTGGTATTGCAAAAATATTTTCTAGGCAAGGACATGACTTAACTGAAAGCTGTGATACCAGGAAATTAAGTAAGAGGAAACATCAAGGAAAGACAAGAAACAAGTAAAAGCGTCCTAGGTTCAGCCGGGTCGAATCTTGGGAACCCACCATCATGGATTCTGCTAAAAATTATGGACTGATTTGGCACAGTTGTTGGTAAAAGTTATGGACCGATTTCGACCGAACTCAGCACAATTCTTGGAAGTCATAACAGAAGCCACATTTAACATTCCAGCCAAATCGGACAGAAATTGTTGCATGCAAGGGCTCAGAAAATCAAATCAGGTTATAAACCGATTTAGACCGTACTAAGCACAATTGTTGAAAGTCATAACAGATCGCCGTATGTAAAATTTCGGCCAAATCGGAGAGAAATTATGGCATGTAAGGGCTCAAGAAGTCAAATCGGGCGATTGGTTTATATGGGGGCTATATCAAGTTATAAACCGGTTTATACCGTACTTGGCACAGTTATTGGAAGACATAACAAAATACCACATGCAAAATTTCAGCCAAATCGCACAAAAATTATGGCCTGTAAAGGCTCGAGAATTCAAATCGGGAGATCGAATTATATGGGAGCTGTATCAGCTTAGAGACTTATTTAAACCGTATTAGCACAGTTGTTGAAAGTCATAGCGGAACACAACATGCAAAATTTGAACCAAATCGGACGATATTTGGGGCTTTCAGGGGGTCAAGATGTCAAATCGGTAGATCGGTTTATATGGGAGCTATATCTAAATCTGAACCGATATGGCCCAGTTGCAATCCCCAACGTTCTACATCAAAAGTTACTATCTGTTCGAAATTTCATGTAGATAGTTTTTCGCGTTAGACCGCAACCATGATTTCGACAGGCGGACGGACATGGCTTGATCGGTTCAGAATGACGAGACGATCAAGAATATATATACTTTATGCAGTCTTAGACGAATATTTCGAGGCCTTACAAACGTAATGATTATATTAGTGTACCCCCATCTTATAGTGGTGGGTATAAAAACATTGAAGTTGTGTAAAAAAATACACTTATTCTTATTTGGACTTTAGAAAATAATTTTTTTTGAAATTTGATAAAAATTGTGTCGTAAAAATATTTTTTTAGATACTTAATGCCACAAAAATACCCCCCCCCATCCCTCTGGCTACGTCCCTGCCCTTATTCCTCAATGGAAAGTTTGCATGGGCAAATTTGACAGATTGTAACATAGTCTGCTCCTCCTGAGGTTTGCATTTCCTTACTGTTTATAACATTTTTCTTAAAAAATTTTACTTGATTAGAAAACAGCCAGAAATTAGCATTAAAAACAAATTCTTTTCTTCAGAAAAGAAACAAGTAAAAAGGCGTTAAGTTCGGGCGTGCCGAACTTTGGATACCCACCACCTCGGATATGTATGTAAACCACCTTTCGTCAAAACCGGGTGAAAAATGCATACCTTATGCCCCATATCGAAATATGTTCCAAATTGGACCAAATACTAATAAGAAGAAGTCATTGTTCAATTGTGTATAACAAAATATTGGTCTTTTCAGTAGTGATATTTAAAAATAAACCTATCTGAACCATATACGACAGGGATGTCGAAATCGGATTATAAATGCGCCGTTTATGGGTCAAGACTTTAAATCGAGATATCGGTCTATATGGCGGCTATATACAAATCTGGACCGACTTGGGCAAAGTTGCTGAAAAAATGTCGAAGAAACTAACACAACTTACTGTCCTAAATTTCGGCGAAATAGGACAATAAATGTGCAATTTATTGGCCCAAAACCTTAAATCGAGAGATCGGTCTATATGGCAGCTATATCCAAATCTGGACCGATCTGAGCCAAATTGAATGAGAATGTCGAAGGGCCTAACGTAACACACTATCCCAAATTTTGGCGAAAGCGGACAATAAATGCGCCTTTTATGGGCTCAAAACCTTAAATCGAGAGATCGGTCTATATGGCAGCTATATCCAAATCTGATTCGATCAAGGCCAAATTGAAGAAGGGCCTAAGACAACTCACTGTCCCAAATTTCAGCAAAATTGAATCATAAATGTGGCTTTTAAGGGCCTAAGACCCTAAATCGGAGGATTGGTCTATATGGCAGCTATATCCAAATCTGGACCTATCCGGGCCAAATTGAAGAAGGATGTCGAAGGGTCTAACACAACTCACTGTCATGAATTACGACAAAATCGGATAATAAATGTGGCTTTTATGGGCCTAAGACCCTTAATCGGCGGATCGGTCTATATGGCAGATATATCCAAATCTGGACCGATGTGGGCCAAATTGATGAAGGATGTCGAAGGGCCTTACATAACTCACTGATCCAAATTTCAGCAAAATCGGATAATAAATGTGGCTTTTATGGGCCTAAGACCCTAAATCCCTATAGACTTATCTCTCGATTTAAAGTCTTGGACCCATGAAAGGCGCATTTATTGTCCGATTTTGCCGAAATTTGTCACTGTGATCATATAAGGCTATTTGACATGCGTGGTCTAAATTGGACTTTATTTCGATACAGCTGCTATGGGTGCAAAAATTATGCACTTTGCACCGGATTATGACGAATAGTGGATTACCTATATACCCGAGGTGGTGGGTATCCAAAGTTCGGACCGGCCGACCTTAATACATTTTTACATGTTTCTTTCCTTACTGTTTATAACACGTTTCTGAAAAAAATTTTACTTGCTTAGAAAACACAACCACAAATTGGCAGAAAATTAAATTCTTTTTCTTCAGAAAAGAAAAGAAAAAAAAAAAACAAATCAAAAGACTTAAGACACGAACACAATACCTTAATAACCAAACCAAATCCAAGTTAGCAATTGAAATGTATTGTACAATAATTCCTTCACCTACCAGCTACCTGAAAATATTTTCATAAATTCTTGTTATTGGGCAATTATCATTCGTTTTTTATTTAGTATATGAATAATTTTTTACTTTGATTAGAATATATGGCCTAGCGCCTTTTTTTTAGTAGAACAACTTAATTACCCACATGCAGTACTAAATTGTCACCTAAGGCGCTCAAATTAAAGCCCTCGTAAATTCCTTTGGACCAATGAGAAATGTCAACGTTTTATTGCCACATTATTCAGTTGAGTTGCAGTTGCTGCAGTTACTGTGGCTGCTGCACAAAATACTCGGCTGTATGAAATAATAAGACACGGTCTCACTCACTTAACTTGATTAACTTAATTGCCAATGGCAGCAATTACTGCCATAACATTGTGCGCTTTGGGACTGCATTTTTTTTTTTTTTTTGTTATTTGTAATGGAAATATAATTAAATGGCGCAAAATTGTCGCTGTCCATTCTATGTGATATGTGGAATGTCTTAATAATCTTGATCAAAAATTAGCCACTAAGAGGGGAGTAGTTTAAGGTTTTGTTTAATGGAAATTTTCTTTAAATATTTGGAAAAATACTGCCCAGCAGGAGATTTTAGAAAATTTTCAGAAATTTTTTGAGATTATAGAAAATTTTATTTTGGTGCCGCATAATGTGTTTTAAAATTTTGTCGAAACTTTTCATACATCACCTACCTTACCATCTACAAAAAATTCCCCAAAAGCTGGATGAGCAACCATACCACTAAATTTCCCATGACCATTCCCTTAAAGAACAGGGGATACTTTTCTCACATCAATGAGTGAAGTCCGATTAATGTTTAAGCTCAATGATAAGGGACCTCCTTTTCATTGCCGAGTCCGAACGGCGTGCAGCGAAACCACTGTGTGGAGAAGTTTTAACATGGCAGAAAACCTCACAAATGTAGCCAGCATTGGTAAGGAGAAAACCACCGCTGGAAATTTTTTATACCCAGCACCATAGGATGTGGGTATACTAATCTAGCCATCCCGTTTGTAACACCTTGAAATAGTTTTCTAAGACCCCATCGACGTTCTGAGTCGATCTATCTAGCCATGTTCGTCCGTCCGTCTGTCGAAATCACGATAGCGGTCGAACGCGTAAAGCTTTCCGCATGAAATTGCGAACAGATACTAACTATTGATGTAGGACGTTGGGGATTGCAAATGGGCTATATCGGTTCAGATTTAGATATAGCTCCCATATAAACCGATATCCAGATTTGCATTCTTGAGCCCCTGGAAGCCGCAATTTTTGCTCGATTTGGCTGAAATTTTGCATGTAGTGTTTTGTTATGACTTCCAACAACTGTGGCAAGTACGGTGCAAATCGGTCTGTAACCTGATATAGCTCCTATATAAACCAATCTCCCGATTTGACTTCTTGAGCACTAACAAGCCGCAATTTTTGTCCGATTCGGCCGAAATTTTGCATGTAGTGTTCTGTTATAACATCCAACAACTCAAGGAGTACGGTCGAAATCGGTGTTTAGCCTGATATAGCTCCCATATAAACTGATCTCCCGATTTGACTTCTTGAGTCTTTACAAGCCGCAATATTTGTCTTATTTGACTGAAATTTTGCATGCGGTGTTCTATTACGACTTCCAATAGCTGTGCCAAATACGGTCCAAATCAGTCTATAACCTGATATTGCTCCCATGTAAACCGGTCTCATCTATGGTCAGTTTCTAGAAGCTTTAATTTTTGCCACTTAATTTATTTTGTATACATTTTTAGCAGAATCGACCGTGCCGAATCTTGGGAACCCACCACCATGGGGGTTCCCAAGATTCGGCACGGTCGAACTTGGCAAGCTTTTACTAGTTTAAGTTCACGGCGGGATTTGAACCTAGGCGTTAGGCGGACATGCTTACCTCTGCGCCACGGTGGCCTCACCCATACTTCTTCCAAATATTCATGAACGGTTAAAGTTTTGCAAAACATCCGTAAAAAACAAGGCAATACAGTGGCATGGCCTGAAAACCCCTGGAATTAGTTGTTCGAGGTGTCTCACAGCTAGATGAGCCACCTACCGAAAAAACTCATTGAATTTTTATATCTTTTTCCAAATTTCATAAAAATTTGTCTTTCATATAAAATTTAGTCAAGAATTATAAATCATAAAAATTCCAAATTCCATCTTGAAAAGGAGAATATTGTCATCATTTAATTATCATTAAAACTTTATTCAATACAAATAAACAGGCGTTAAGTTCGGACGGGCCGAACTTTGGATACTCACCACTTCGGGTATATATGCATGTAAAGCACCTTTCTTCATAGTCCGGTTAAAAATGCATGATATATGCCCCTATAGCAGCTATATCGGAATATGGTCCGATTTGGACTAAATTCAGCACAGACTTTGTGTGGTCTAATAAGTACAACTCACTATTCAAATTTGTAGAACTCAATATTGGGTTTTTTGTTAGTTATATCCATATACGGACCGACCTTAAGCATATACGACAAGGATTTGGAAAATCCTAACATAACTAACAGTGTAAAATTTCATCGAAATTGGGATTATAAATGCGCCTTTTATGGCCCTAAAACCTAAAATCGAGAGATCGGTCTACAAGGCAGTTATATCCAAATCTGAACCGATCTGAGCCAAATTGAAGAAGGATGTCGAAAGGCCTAACACAACACACTGTATCAAATTTCGGCTATAGCGGACAATAAATGCGCCTTTTATTGGCCCAAGACCTTAAATCGAGAGATCGGTCTATATGGCAGCTACATCCAAATCTGTACCGATTTGGGCCAAATTAAAGTAGGCTGTCAAAGGACCTAGCACAACTCACTGTCCAAAATTTCGGCGGCATCGGATAATAAATGCGCCTTTTATGGCCCAAAACCTTATATCGAAAGATCGGTCTATATGGCAGCTTTATCCAAATCTGAACCGATCTGAGCCAAATTGAAGAAGGATATCGAAGGATGAAACACAACTTACTCTCCAAAATTTTGGCAAAAACGGACAATAAATGCGCCTATTATAGGCCCAAGACATGAAATCGAGAGATCGGTCTATATGGCAGCTATATCCAAAACTGTGTCAAATTGAAGTAGGATGTCGAAGGACCTAGCCCAACACACTGTTCCAAGTTTCGGCGACATCGGGCAGCAAATGCGCCTTTTATTGGCCCAAAACTTTAAATCGAGAGATCGGTCCATATGGCAGCTATATCCAAATCTGGACCGATCGGGGCCAAAATAAAGAAGCATATCGAAGGGCCTAACACAACTCACTGTCCCAAATTTCGGTGAAATCGGACAATAAATGCGCCTATTATCGGCCCAAGAACTTAAATCGGAGGATCGGTCTATATGGCAGCTATATCCAAAACTGGACCGATCTTAGGCAAATTAAAATAAGATGTCTGAGGACCTAACATAATTTACTATACCAAATTTCGGCGACATCGGACAATAAATGAGCCTATTATTGGCTCAAGACCGTAAATCGAGAGATCGGTCTATATGGCAGCTATATCCAAATCTGGACCGATCTGTGCCATATTGCAGAAGTATATTAAGGGGCTTAATTTAATTCACTTTCTTGAATTTCGGCGGCATCGGACAATAAACTCGCGCATTTTATGGGCCCAAGAACTTAAATCGGCGGATCGGTCTTTATGGCTGTTATATCCAAATCTGAACTGATTTGGGCTAAGTTGCAGAAAAATGCCTAACACAACTTACTCTCCCAAACTTCGGCGAAATCTAACAATAAATGCGCCTATTATAGGCCCAAGGTCTTAAATCGAGAGATCGGTCTATAAGGCAGCTTTATTCAAATCTGGACCGATTTGGACCAAATTAAAGAAGGATGTCGAAGGACCTAGCACAACTCACTGTCTCAAATTTGCCAAAATCGGACAAACAAAAAAACCCCTATTATGGGCCAAAGACCTCAAATCGAGAGATCGGTCTATAAGGTCTATAAAAATTCGCAATTACTTTTTGGGCAACCTAATATATCCAAATCCGGTCCGATTTGAGCCAAATTGAAAAAGGATGTCGAGGGACCTAGTACAACTTATTGTCCCAAATTTCGGCAAAATCGGACAATAAATGTGTCATTTATGGGCCCAAGACCCTAAATCGGCGGATCGGTCTATATGACAGCTATATCCAAAACTGAACCTATCTGAACCAAATTGAAGAAGGATGTCGAAGAGCCTGGCAAAACTCACTGTCCCAAATTTCAGCAAAATCGGATAATAAATGTGGCTTTAATGGGCCGTATAACCCTATCCTAAGTTCGGCTGGGCCGAATCTTATATACCCTCCATCATGGATCCCATTTGGCGAGTTTTTTGCGCGGTATCTCTTTTTAGGCAAACAAAGAATAATGGCTAAGAATTGTTACACCAATAGGAGCTATATCAAGTTATAGTCCGATTCGGACCGTACATGAACTGAATGTTGAAGAGCATAGTAGAAGTCATTGGTTAAAATTTCAGTCCATTCGGACAAGAATTGCCCTTTGTAGGGGCTCGGGAGATCGGTATATATGGGAGCTGTATCAGGCTATATATCGATTCCGGCCATATTGAACACGTTTGTTGAAGATCATGGGAGAAGCCGTTGTACATACTTTCAGCCAGCTCGGTTAAGAACTGCGCCATCTAGGGGCTTAAGAAATCAGGATGCCAAATCGGTTTATATGGCAGCTATGTCAGTTTATGGGCTGATTTGAATCATTCTAAATTTAGTTTCTGAAAGTCATCACAAAACACTTCATGCGAAATTTTATCGAAATCGTATGAGAACTGCGCCCTCTAGTGGCTCAAGAAGTCAAAATCAAAGATCAGTTTATATGGCAGCTATGTCAGGTTATGGACCGATTTGAACTATACTTAGAACAGTTCATAACAAGTCATAACAAAACACTTCATGCAAAATTTCAGCGAAATCGGATGATAATTGCGCCCTCTAGTGGCTCAAGAAGTCAAAATCAAAGATCAGTTTATATGGCAGCTATGTTAGGTTATGGACCGATTTGAACCATACTTAGCACAGTTATTGGAAGTCATAACAAAACACTTTGTGCAAAATTTTAGCCAATCCGATTAAGAATTACACCATCTAGAGGCCTAAGAAATCAAAATCCCGGTATGGTTTATATAGCAGCTATATAAAAACATGGACCGATATGGCCCATTTACAATCGCAGTTGACCTACACTAATAAAAAGTATTTGTGTCCAAATTTCAAGCGCCTTGCTGTACTGCTTCAAAAGTAAGCGTGCTTTCGACGGACGGACGGACGGACAGACGGACATGGCTAGATTGACTTTAAATGTCATGACGATCAAGAATATACTTTATGGGGTCTTAGGCGAATATATCGAGGTGTTCTAAACGGAATGACGTAATTAGTAAACCCCCTATCCTATGGTGGAGGGTATACAAATTCTATTCTCAATTTTTGTCCACTCATATTTTCAAAAAAAACAGAAACCCCTCCCCTCCTCATACCAGCTCATTAAGTCCTTCAATCCAATGATTCACATTCACATAGAGAACCTTTAAAGCACTTGTAGACTGTCAATATTGCTATGGGGGCCATGTCATATGCTGAAGTTTTTTACGAAAAGGTTAATCATTCATTCAGTTTTTCTTTTGGTTAACACATGTTGATGGCAAAGCAACAAACTGACCATCAAATCTCAGCAGCCACAACAACAAAAGAAAGAAGTCGAAACCATTAAACCTTTACCCGGTTCATCATCTACCATTTGAGTGACTGTCTGTATGGCTTTTTTTTCGGCCGCCAATGATTTCCTTTTTTTTCTTCTAAATATCACTTCAATGTAGTAACAAGGCTTACACAGGCAACAATGAAAAAGAAAAAAAAACCTTAACATATTCATGGACACCAAAGAGCTCATTTCCAGGCATAGAGCTGGTAATGCGCGAGAATTCTTGGAAATAAGCGTCAATTGATTTACTCAGGTGTCTGGCGGGCAGGCAGGCAAGCTAGCAAGCGGGCACTATGGCTATGGCTGCCTGAAACGCTTTTCGTTTTCCTCCATTGTTGACCATCACAATACCAACAACGGAATTGTTTAAACTAATGGCCTTTTATAGCCATGAACTAAGTATGTGTGCATGCATGCATGTGTGTTTTTTGAGTGTGTGTGTGTGTGTGTTTGTGAGTGCGTTTATTTGGATAGCTCTTGCGTTGAGATTACCTCCAGTTTAAATGAAAGGTAATAACAGTTGAAGTAACCATAACGCCAAATCATTATCATCATCATCATGATCGCCAGCAGCATCAAGCTTGCAGGGTCGTATCCTATATTGTGATGATCTAAAGAAGGATTAACAAAGAATTGATTTTCAAGGGCATAGTTTAAGATAGTTCTAAAACGTGTAGGTTAGGCAAGGTTGAAAAGAGGGTGTGGATATAAATCCGCCCCATGCCACTATGGACATACAGCGAAAAAGTAACCTCGAAAGAGAAAATTCAAAGTCGGGAATCCCATGCTACTCAGTAAATCCTTACTTAGTAAATCCTTATTTTTATACCCACCACCGAAGGATGGGGGTATATTCATTTTGTCATTCCGTTTGCAACACATCGAAATATCCATTTCCGACCCTATAAAGTATATATATTCTTGATCAGCGTAAAAATCTAAGACGATCTAGCCATGTCCGTCCGTCTGTCCGTCTGTCTGTTGAAATCACGCTACAGTCTTTAAAAATAGAGATATTCAGATGAAATTTTGCACAGCTTCTTTTTTCGTCCTAAGTTCGAAGATGGGCAATATCGGACTATATCTTCATATAGCCCCCATATAGACCGATCCGCCGATTTAGGGTCTTAGGCCCATAAAAGCCACATTTATTATCCGATTTTGCTGAAATATGGGACAAAGAGTTGTGTTAGGCCCCTCGACATCCTTCGTCAATTTGGTTCAGATCGGTTCAGATTTGGATATAGCTGCCATATAGACCGATCCTCCGATTTAGGGTCTTACGCCCATAAAAGCCACATTTATTATCCGATTTTGATGCAATTCGGAACAGTGAGTTATGTTAGGCCCCCCAATATCCTTCGTCAATTTGGTTCAGATCAGTCCAGATTTGGACATAGCTGCCATATAGACGGATCCTCCGATTTAGGGTCTTAGGCCCATAAAATCCACATTTACTCTCCGATTTTGCTGAATTTTGTGTTAGGCCCCTCGACACCCTTCGTCAATTTGGCTCTGATCGGTTCAGATTTGGATATAGCTGCCATATAGACTGATCCTGCTTTAGGCCCATAAAAGCCACATTTATTATCCGATTTTGCTGAAATTTGGGACAGGGTGTTGTGTTAGGCCCTTTGACATTCTTCGTCAATTTGGCCCAGATTGGTCCAGAGTTAGATATAGCTGCCATATAGACCGATCCTCAGATTTGGGGTCTTAGGCCCATGAAAGCCACGTTTATTATCCGATTTTAAAGAAATTCGGAACAGTGAGTTATGTTAGGCCCCCCAATATTCTTCGTCAATTTGGCTCAGATCAGTCCAGATTTGGATATAGCTGCCATATAGACCGATCCTCCGATTTAGGGTCTTAGGCCCATAAAATCCACATTTACTCTCCGATTTTGCTGAATTTTGGGACAGTGAGTTGTGTTAGGCCCTTCGACACCCTTCGTCAATTTGGCTCTGATCAGTTCAGATTAGGATATAGCTGCCATATAGACCGATCCTTAGATTTGGGGTCTTAGGCCCATGAAAGCCACGTTTATTATCCGATTTTTCTGAAATTTGGGACAGTAAATTGTGTTAGGCCCTTTGATATCCCTCATCAATTT